>NC_089813.1:1342780-1357780 GCF_029633855.1 Hoplias malabaricus | reverse complement strand
TTGGGCCCGTACTATCAAAACTCAGACGGGACGCTGAGCGTGTTCTCCACCCTCGGCTTCACTCCGGAACCGGGAGACATCTACAGCTGCACCGTGGAGCACCGCGCCCTGGAGGGCCCACAGACTCGGATATGGGGTGAGCACCGTGGGGGGGCGGGGTCACAGGGATGAACAGAATCAACACATAATCCAGGATTAACCCCCCACATTAAACTCTAATCTGCCACACTGTTACCTTTAGAGTACAGAGATATCAGTAATAACCACCAATGTTTTACACGTCCCACACCCTTCATCATCCTGGAGATATTAGAACTCCCAGCTTTTCCACTGCAGGGTACCTGCTCCACACGGCTCTACTCGCTTTGTCCCCCACTGTAAACCCCTCAAGCCCCGAAATGTAACGGGTGTCGTCTCTAAACCCTGTCGTGAGTCGGATAAAAACAAACGTGATCTCTGCTGCAGCTGGAGATTTTACAGATGGAGAGTTGGTGCTGGTCGTCTGCGTTGCGTGGCGTAGAGTGACGACTCTCTCTGGACGATCAGCGCTCTGCAAGGTTTACACGCCACGGTTTAGTCCCTACTCGACTCGCTCTGAACCACTAAACAAGAACCTGCTTCCAGAACCTGATTCACCTGGTGGAGGAGAGTAGGGACCCTGCAGTGGAAATAAACAAATCAAAACCAACAGCAACCACCCTGATAATCTATTTACATCTTTATTTCTCATCTGTCTTTGTGTGTGTGTGTGTGTGTGTGCAGAAGTAGACACGGAGGTGGAGGAGCTGAGTTTGTTTCCCACAGTGCTGTGTGTGGTAGGGGTGTGTCTTGGCATTTTTGGAGCAATTGCTGCAGTCGTCCTCATCATCAAAGCAAACCAGACACTGAACTCTTAATTTAATGTTATTCTATGAACAACATTTTCTGGGTGTGTCTCAGAAAGCGGGGGTCACTGAAGGGTCTTCTTAGAGTCAATGTTTATTTCTGTGAAATAAAAACTGTTTGATTTCTCTGTATCTCCTCAGGCTCCTCATGTGGGGATTAAATCGTAATTAGGAATCTATTATAGAATCTGTTTTAGCGCCACTTTGTGGCCATTTAATGTAATTTCAGAACTCGATGTCAATAAAATGGTTGTGTTTGACCTTTATATTTTATTACACTGTGTATTCATAGATCTGTGTTTACTGAAGGAATGTGAAGGTCTGGATTTTAAAAGAAGGCAGAGACCTACAATGGAAATAAACTCCAAAATCTGTTTCTAGGGTTTAATCAGTAAAAGTGTCAAACAATTAAAGTGAAAATACATCTTACAATATTAAATGTCGTGGTACAGTAAATTATAGTTATTGTGTATAATATAATGATCTATAAAATTTGTATATTATTTGACTAAAAATAAAGTGTAATATCAAATATAAAAACACTAATTGTTATATTACAGTAGCTTTAGACATTATTACAGTTCAGGAACACTGATGCATTAAAGCATTGTATATTGTGTTTATCTCAAATCTGTAGAACACAATTAAAAGGAAGTGATATAAATGGGGTGTTAATGATAATGTTTAATATTTAGAACAACACTATTCTATACGTGGGGCATTTATTAATGACTTTAATGTCTCACCTTTTAAAGTTCCATCCACGGTCACAGATAACATTCATGTGTTCATAGATAAAGCAATGAATCACTCAGGAAAGGTGTTATTAAGAAACTGTATTGTGTCTGATATTCATCCAAAAACAAGATTTTATACAGTATTTAACAGATTAAAAATATTTTGGCAAAGGCACATCATTTAAAACACGTACCGGTGAAATCTTCAAAGTAAACAGTTATGAATATACACAGAAAAAAAATTAAATGTTGGTTTTTGTTGATTTTCTAAGTGAAAAATGAATGACATC
This sequence comes from Hoplias malabaricus, assembly GCF_029633855.1. Taxonomy (NCBI): domain Eukaryota; kingdom Metazoa; phylum Chordata; class Actinopteri; order Characiformes; family Erythrinidae; genus Hoplias; species Hoplias malabaricus. Next base: position 1,355,869 of record NC_089813.1, on the reverse strand, counting down.
CTCCACAGAGAGGTTTTATAGCTACGGGATTTCTTCATAACTTTAGAACTAATAAAAGTCTTTATTGGCCTTTAATTTGCTGAATGTATGAGTCTGAGACTAAAGCCAAAACCTTTACACAGAACATATTTTATATTTATCTCAATTTTAATTTAACAAACACTTAGAAAATCAACAATAGCCTCTAACTTCACCAGGTGTGTCCGAAATATGCACATATTTTATATTCTTCTATTCAGTGTATTAAGTTGAAAAAGTGAGTGCTTTAAAAAGTCTCATTTCACAAAAAAAAAAGTGACAGCTTTAAATAAACAATAAATTCACGCAAAGCTTTAAAAGCATTCAGTAAATAAAACACCACGAGATTTCAGATATAAGAGCTTTAAAAATCTTCACTCCGCTGTGAAATAAGTCACATTTCTTGCATTTCTGAGAGAAACGGGGAACACGGGCAGTCATTGTGTTAATAATAGTGTTTGGCATCTTATGCTGTTAGTCGTTTTTTGATAGAATTAAAGTATTTAATTCCTGTAAATGATTAGCTTCATTTAGTCTTCATTACCAAATTTTAGCGATAGCTATAACTAGCATTTTCTGAGGTGATAAATTACCAACATTGATGGGAAATTACGTAAAAATATTTTAAATGAACATTAAACACATTGCGCCATGATTTTATCAAAAACTCGAGGTAATGGGCATTAACTCGGACTATTAGTCTGTTCATATTGCAGTTGTGTAGCTAGGCTAGTCGGGCTAAAAGCTAACGAACACTGATTAAATCCTCCTCAGAGCGAATGGAGCTCTTCCACAGTTGAACAGTTAGCCAGCTGCTAACTGTAGGCAGTGAACATTCCAGAAAACTAAAATTTAAAGCTAAATCTATAGTTTAATTACATATATATTAGAAGTTTTGTGGTTTAGAGGTGTGTTTTGGGATATTAATAAACAACATTATTACAACAAAATGTATTACAACAAGTGAGGGAGAACTCGCGTTATTAAATGTATATTTTTAAATTAAGAGGGAGCTTCTGTTAAAACCATATTCTGTATTTCACTGTGACATATCTATAAATAAATAAAATTTTATTCATTTGTACCTTTTTAACTAAAGTATAAGGCCAGTTTCTCTGACACGGATTAAGTTTATTGTAAGACTGAAATTACCCCAGGATTAGGCTTAGTCCAAGTCTTAGAAACTGTCCCTGAATGTGCAAACACGTATATAATTTTATTACAACTATCCCAAAAGGCCAGGACATTAGGACTATGCAATATATATATTTTTAAGATTATATTAAAATTACATTTGTGAATTCATTTATATTTCATCAGCAAAATTTCATCTGAACAGAACCCTGTGTATAATTATGCCCAAATACTAATTAATATAACCTCTTATTTTACTGTTTACATTCCTGCACAATTATAATGTTCAGATGAAAACACAGTGGGACTCAGAGAAGGCCAGTGTTGTGTGAATGGAACCAGACATCCTCTTCTAAAAGCTCAAATAAATTAAGGACCATAAACGGTGGTGGACAGTGGAGGTAAATGGAAGCAGTCGTCCTCCTCTAGAAGTCCCTACAAGAACACAGTCCAGCACTCACACCGCTCACCCTGGGGATTAGGCTGAAATTCGGGAATACTGGTGGAATTCTTCTTATTGGCCTACAGCAAACACACTGACCTTGTTTTAAATTTCCGTATTCCAGCCATGTTCGTGAAAGAAGAAACATCAGAAATGAAAAATACTAACATTCACAGAGACACTGTACAGTGGTAAAATTAATATTCAAACCGTCACATTTCTGAATACAACAGGCACCCAATATCTCACCCTCAGGTCAGGACGGCCCCGGCTCTTGTGTAAACTCGGACAATCACGGCGTGAAATAACCACACTGGCCTGGAGGTGAGAACTAACTACAGTGGACACACTCTTGCAGTCGCAGCATGCAGATAAAACTAAGAAAGAAAGAAAGGTAAAAATGGTTTTAAACGTATCTATCCAGAGATCTGGTATGTCCTCGCCATCCTCCGAGGGACGAAGCCTGAAGGGTCCAGATTAAAGTTTAAGGCAAATGTTAGGGTCCTGTTGGCAGATCCAGCCCGTGGAGAACCTGAGGAACCGAGGGGTTAAAGACAGGAGTAGTCGGTCCACCAGAGACAAGTTTAGAGTCTGAAGATGGTTTCTTTAGTTTGACTGAAGACGCAGAGGTCAGAGAAGCGTGTGTAAAATCATGGCTGTGCGGAGCTGCTCAGTGATGTGTATGGTTCTGTACGTAGGCCTCAGGACAAACTTCTCTTTTAATAATAAACAGTGACTGTGTCTGAAAGAAAAGGCTATCTGTGTGTCTCAGAAAACTGGAATCATTTCAACTGTTAAAAAGGGTTCAGACACAGCCTTGGATCAGCACAGTATCAGGAGCAGAAATCTGAAGTGAAGTGAATGTACTGAATAAACTGAAGTGGAGTGTGGTCTGTAACAGGCTATGGGTTCTAAAAAATAAAATGTGAGACCAGCAGAGAACCACTGATTTGGACGGCACACTTTGTTCTGCGTTCTCTTCACACACACGGGCTCCTGGTCATAGCTTGGGTTTCAAAGGGAATGTTTACCAACGTCCCCCTGATAACCTCATCCAATCCCAGTAGGTCACTGATTCGTTTTATCTGGCCACGCTGTGTAAAGGATGTGGTATTAATCAAGTGTGAAACTGCAGTGTGTGTGTTCTGATGGTGATAGTTATGGAGGGATTTTAATCCGGTCTGAATCTGCCGACTGAGAATGTGTTCCAGTATGCATGTGTTCCTGCATGATTTTTAAAATATGAATTAAATGTATTACGTTAAGCTCACAGTCAAATTACAGTCTAAACCTGCGGCTCCCAACCCCTCTCTCTCAGCTCCAGCTCGGAACTAAAGAAGCGACCCTCAGACTCGGGGGCTCCCTCGGTCGACCGACTACACGTGGAGAGGCTGCTGATACAGTGTCGTGTCTGTGGTGAAGTCATGAGTGTGTGGGTTATTTTCCCCAGCGCCAAAACCTGGCTGTGTCTGTCCTAAGGGAACATTCCCGGAGCGGACTGCATGTTCGGGGCGTCGACCCGGTGGTCCAGCTCGTTCTGAAGCCGCGTGATGTTGGAGAGCTCCTCGAGCTCCTGGAACTGGCGGTCCGTTTTGTGGCTGACGAGCGAGCGGTAGAAGTGCACGGCGAAAACGATGAAGACCAGGGCGCAGGGGACGATGATGCAGGTGGAGGCGTAAGCGGCCTCTTCTCCGGCGCTCTCGGACGGCTTCTGGGGGACGTCTTTCTTTCTAAGCGGGAGGAACTTGACCCAGCAGAGCAGCAGGACCTCGGCTAGGAACAGGAACGTCCCGATGACGGTGGAGAAGGCCCAGGCCAGCTCGATGTGGCGGTGCATCCTCTCGTGAGGAGATTCTTTCACCGAGTTGAGGTTGTGGACGTTGCTGACCGCCTCCAGGTTGGGTAAAATGCACGTGCTGATCATCAGAGCGAAAAGGTGCACCGCCACCAGAATGGTGGTGCAGGCGCTAAACGCTACGAGCAAGCCGGGGGGGTAAGGATAATCCCGCTCCAGCTGCACCTCCACCATCGCCACCTGAAACACACAATTCAGCAAAGACATCAGACACAGGAGCTTCTTTACTGGGCTTGGGAACATTGTTGTGAGGATCTGATGGCAGCTAGTAGCTCATTAGTGGGATAAGGTGCTGATGTTGGGTCACAACTCGTCCCAAAACCTCAGAAGAACCTCCATCACTTTAGAAAACACAATTCAGACTCCACAGCTCAGTTCTGGGGGGGTTATAGACCTCTGGAGGACTCCTAGCATTGGACATGGTGACATTAGGCTCGTGTGCAGCTGCTCCAGATGGTCCACTTTCACTTGATGCTTTTCTACAGAGATTATACACACCACGCACAGCGTGTGCAGCTTAAAGCCGCTGAGCTCTCTCCGCACAGAGGGGCGTCTACAATCTTTAAAAAGAGGTTCAGAAGGCTGTACATGTCTGAGCCTTTAAGAGACAGGATATGAACACAAGCAGGTTGTGGTTGAGCTCTAAAAACAGAGCGGTTTACTGTTGAAGAGGAGAAGCTAGGCCTGTCACAACAGACATTTTTCATGGTCCATACATTGACCTACGTTTAATGGCAATAAATTATATCACTGCCACTTTAGAACCCTTTTATACCAGTGATTTAATGATAATGCGGTTTACACCCCTTTAAAGAGCGATATTCAGACACGGGAACTGGAAAATCTAGATGATGAATGAAATAAATGACTACCGCAGTCTGTTTACTGTGGAGACGTGAAACAAACACACACTCGCATCCGATTCAACATTAAAAATAAATAAAACCTGACTAAAGGAAAGCCACTGATTTGAAACAAGTCCACACCTCGGCTCCAGAGCAGAGAACAGAACAGAGCTAACGGCTACAACACTGGACACGTTTATTCTTCCGTAAACACACTGTGGACAACAATCACTGAGGGAACCACCACCACGAGGGAATTCACTCTCTCCATGAGATTAACTCTGAATATTAACCCTTTCTCTTATTGCCCTCCGCTGATAAAATTGGGCAGAGACTCAGACAGAAATCCAAGAGGAACCAGCGTGTTCTGAGAGAGAGAGAGAGAGAGAGAGAGAGAGAGAGAGAGAGAGAGAGAGAGAGAGAAGGGGGAGAGAGAGAAGGGGGAGAGAGAGAAGGGGGAGAGAGAGAGAGAGAGAGAGAGAGAGAGAGAGAGAGAAGGGGGAGAGAGAGAAGGGGGAGAGAGAGAGAGAGAGAGAGAGAAGGGGGAGAGAGAGAGAAGAGAGAGAGAGAGAGAGAGAGAGAAGGGGGAGAGAGAGAGAGAAGAGAGAGAAGAGAGAGAGAGAAGAGAGAGAGAGAGAGAGAGAGAGAGAGAGAGAAGTGTTATAACTCGTTTCCTCACACTCCTCCCTTCCTGAACTGTAACAGCAGCAGGAGGAACTCTCCCACTCTCTGAAGCTCATTTTAAAGCACAGTCCAGTGTTGAAGATGAGATGTAAACAGTGTAACGGAGAGTGTTTAAATGTGAAGTGATTGATGGTAGAGAAACACGTGGAATAATGAACAAGAAATCTCAGATGATTTTTCAGACACCGTCTTGTTTAAGGACGTCCTCCGTGTCCCTCGTTTGGTTTTAAATAAAAACCCGTTTACCATCAAAACCTTCACTTATTTCTTTGTAAAACGCTGAGTCTGGGCCAGGTCCGTGAAGAACGTGTGGTTCCATTCACCACCACAGTCCACTGTTCTGAGTCTGGACCAGAACCCTCTCTGTCTCTGAGTCCACAGCTTGGTTACGAAGACAGTTCTGAAAACGCAGTGGAGTTCTCCTTTATAAACAAAGGGAAACATCTCCAAGGCCCGAGCCCTGAGCCGCGTCCTGCTGTTAACTCAGAGATTAAAACCAGGCGGAGAACACACTTCCTGCAGAACGAAGGTTTCAGACCCCGGTGGAAAGCTGAGGCCGTGACGGGCTCCAACCCTGCGTTCCACAAACCTTGTGCAACAACGAAATTTACAGAACCTTTTAATGCTCTTCCTTCTCGAACATCCGTTATTACCTCACCGCCGCCTCCGGAACCTCAGAGGAAGGGAACAATATTGGTTCATCTGTGATGCGTGTCTGAGCAGAGCCTCAAGAAGAAACGAGAGCGTTACACGTCCCGAACCGCAGTCACAAACATCTCTGAGGATCCTACAAACCTCCTGTAATTTCCCCATCCCACATTCAATTATTTAACAGCGTTCACTGCGCGGCTGAGAACTCAGGGTCACGAGCAGTGCTGAATATGTAGGAGTTTCAAAATAAGGCAGAAAACCCAAAATATTACTTTATAAGGTAAGATCTGATGATACTTCAAGGTCATTAGGTGGAGATTTGAAGTTTAAATTAAGATTTTGAGGAAAAAACACCAAAGATTAGAGAAAACAGTCAAGATTTTAGAGAAGAATGACTCACTATTTAAACTTCAAAAGGGGTGTTATGATTCTCAGAGAAAAATAAAAGAACAAATTCACAGCTTATTCTTTAGTGTCTGCTTTTGAACATCAGTGAATATACATTACCTTCTTTAAAATGATCTCAGCCACTGACAGGAGACGTATTTCACTAAACATTAATGCAGTCAAACCCTCGACACACGAACACAGATATATTTTAAATGTAACTAAGTGAAAGAGTGAGTGTTTACAGGATTTACATTGACTAACAGGTGCTGAGTGACGAGGCTCGGAACTCTCCATTCCACCTTAAATACTGCAGCGGTTACACTATTTGTGGAGCCTCGGAACTACGTTCCGTTTCACCTTGCGTTGCTCTTAAAGGTGCTGTTGTGGTGATTGGTGTCTTTTTATTTTAATAATAAACAATTAAGAAAAATTAAACCGTTATAATTATAATAAAGCACCGTCCTTAAACAACACCAGCTTGAAATGAACTCCGAGTTCTACCTTAAATCCTGGAGGTAATGTTGCAATCAATTGTCAAGGTCTTTTCAGTCTACAGAAAGAATAAGATCATAATTATAGAGAAAATAACCAAATGAAGACAGGCACTTAACCTAGCGATAACACACGCCTGTTTTAAGCAGTTCTCCGTTCCACCTTAAACGCTGCAGTAATTCCATGTAACTGCTGAACAATTTAAGGTGGAATTAAGTATTCCAAAGTAGGCAAATGCGAGATTTTGAAATAAAGGCTAAAAACAACGACACATAAATAAGGTAAACGCGTTTCTTGATTTTCTGCGAGTTATTTCTCACCATGGCGAAGCCGGAGAGTAAAGCCGAGGTCCTGCTGGTGGCCTTGAGTTTAGCTCGACTCAAGTACAGCTTTCTCCATGACAGAGCTTGCAAAGAGTGTTCGTTTAAACTCATTTTTCCACCTTAAAACTCCTCCCGAGGCTTAAAACCGAGCCCGAATCTCTCCTCCCGAGTCACACGGTCGCTTATCGCTGAAAAAACGCTTCCAAAAGCTGCGAGTTCCCGTCGCATAACATTAAAAGTTTTACTTGTAGTTTCTGAGACTTATAAACTAAACTCGCAGCGGCTCACTCTTTCCTCTTAGGACTGCGCGGGTCAGCGCAGGGGCATTGTGGGAGTTGAAGTCCTGCAACTGTTAACGGTCACCAGGGGTTACACGGGGTTTTAAAGACGTTTAAGATTTAAATGTTTATTTGATGAACACTGGACTTATAAAATTAACCGTTAAGACGGCATTGAGTTGTGTTTATGTAATTAATAATAATATAACCCTAAAATAAAGACTGAATGAACTTTAAATTTGTGTATTTTATTCATTTTCTACGAATGTTTACGTCCTCTCTGTAATATTAACTCTGAAAGCGTTTGAAAATAACGTGGATTGTCTTCTGCACACTATATAAGTATATATAGTGTATATAGTATAGTGTATATAGTATACAGTATATATATACTGTATATAGTGCCATGATTAGGCTAGTGGTGTTTATGGTTAATGTAAAGGTTAGAGTTAGGGTTAAACTAGTAGTAGTTATGGTTAAAGTGAGTGTTAAATTTAATGGAAGTCTATATAATGTACAAATAATGAAGACAAAAACATTGTGTGTGTCAATGATGGGCAGATGTGTTTTAACCCTCCAGCTGCCGGCCCTCATTGTCCCCGGCCTTGTTAGCATTGTTAGCTTCGGCTTTTGTCTATGTGTGTGTGTGTGTGGAGGCTGTAAGTGGCTGGGAGTCAAGCATCACAAATGAAATATAATCCAGGGAAGATTGACTGTAGTTCCATTCCGTGCTGGAAGTCTTAGACACCCAGAAAGACAAGGAACAAGCTAATCATCCACCATGCAGACTGTTATCCTTCTGTCTGAGTGAGTTATCAGGTGTGAATACTGCTCTGTTAGTGATATCTGGAGTGGATAAGCAGATGGATTTCACATATCTGACCACTGTCATTGAAATGTAGGAGCTTGACCCAAACACTGCAGTGTGCTCAGTGTTGTGTAGAGTGTAGTGTGTGCTGGTGTAGAGTGGATCAGACACAGCAGTGCTGCTGGAGTTTTTAAACCCTGTGTCCACTCTCTGTCCACTCTGTGAGACACTCCTCCCTCGTTGGTCCACCTTGTAGATGTAGAGTCAGAGACAGTAGCTCATCTGTCGCTGCACAGTGTGTGTCGCCCGTCCTCTAGTCCTTCATCAGTGACACAGGACGCTGTCGGCTGGATGTTTTCGGTCGGTGGACTGTTCTCGGTCCAGACACTGAGGGGTTAAAAAACTCCAGCAGCACTGCTGTGTCTGATCCACTCTACACCAGCACAACACACACTAACACACCACCACCACGTCAGTGTCACTGCAGCGCTGAGAATGATCCACCACCACATCACACCTGCTCTGTGGGGGTCCTGAGCGCTGAGGAACAGGGGGGATAACAAAGTATGCAGAGCAACATGTGGACTACATTGTTTAAGTGTTGAACTACATAGTGACCGGAGTGGACAGTGGAGCTGAGAGAGGGGACAGTGAGTGCAGAGACAGGAAGTGGCTTTAATGTTCTGGCCGATCGGTGTGTACTGTTTATCCTGTACACTGTGTTAAGAACAGAGTGATCCAGACCCTCTCAATCGCACCCTGATCACGTGTTTCACACTGCAATAGAATCCAGTGTGAATCTCAGGGGCTTTCTTCATTTAGTCCCGCACAATGCCTCTTACGCGACTTCAGTCTGCTCTCTGATTGGCTGACCTTAGGCCTGATGAATATGCATGAGGCAGCAGGGTTGTGTGTGCCCGAGCAGCTGCCTGATAGCAAGGAAAGGGGGGTGTTCCAAACAATTTAATAATCCCTATGTAGGGTACGAAATACCCAATTTAACACCCAACGGTAATCCCTAACATCTAGAATGAAAGGCTTTCGCGTTTATTACACGCTCTAGGGCCCACTCTGTAATACAAATAGCGCTGTTTTGCTGTTAAACCCGCTCTCCTGCGCCCTACACAGGGAGCGAGGGAGCCATTTCGGAGGGAGCCCGAGAGACAACGCGAGAGAAAGAAAGGATAGAGGGAGAGAAAGGAGACTGGAGGGAGAAATATCGACAGAGAGGAAGGTAGAGAAAGGGAAGGAGAAGGATTAGAGTCATGGCGGAAGTGTTTTTGTGGGATCTTTTGTGAGATTTTAACACAAACTATGGCTCTGTCTCTGAGCGATGAGGATTACGACTCTGATACAGCAGAACAGGTCAGCACGCGCAACACACACACAAACACACACACACACACACAGCTTTCATGTGTCTCATTTACCTTCACGCAGTGTCTCTTTTTCATTTCTATGTTTCTCTGGGTTTGGGTTATTTTACATTAGTGAGTGAGAGAGAGAGAGAAACAGAGAGAGAGAGAAAGAGAGAGAGAGAAAACAAAATGGAGACAACACTGAAAAAATGGAATGGCTTCCTTTATAAATATACATCAGAAATAAGACAACAACAAGTATAAGTACATATCTAATTATCCCTGAATATTAATAAACATTCCCCATCCCCAGCTCCTGTGAGATTCCACTGATTCTGTCAGAGGGCGGTCTGTGTTCAGTTAAAGTAACTGTCTGTAACCTATAATCTGTAATATCTTCTAATTTATAAAAACTATTTCCTTTTCTCTCTTAAACACTGCCTCCTCTGCGCTGTGTAAATTAAACACAAACACTGAACACATCCCAAATCTGACTCCTGCAGCTCGCTCCAAAACAGTGGAGATGGAGGTGGAACGGGAGCCACGAGTTTAGAGAATATTCCGGTTCCTCCGTGTGGAAGTGCTCCACTGTGAACGGGAGAACATCAAAGGGTCAGTCTCCAGCAAAAATCTGGAGAAGTCTCGGTGCGTGTAGGACGCACGAGCGTCGGCCTTTCAGCCCTCAGACGGCTCTGCAGGGGAAATCATCATCCTTCTGTGGTGTAAATATAAACACGTGGCCTCGGGAGGACTTTAGAACTAAAGCACTGTGATTTAAAACAGACGCCGCGTCAAGAAACACACTTTACACAGGAGAGCACTGGCCACGGACCGTGTCCGAGCTCGGTTCCGGGCGTCAAACGCAGCGGACTCGGTGCTGTCGTCAGTGACGGAGTAAACACAGGCTGCTTTACCATCCACTGGAGGACGTTCCCAAATCATGTGATGGAGTATTTACTCTTGTATTCTCATAGGAACAAGTGTTTATTCCACGAGCTCCAGTCCACCGTGTGTGTCCCTGTCCTCCTCCGCACCGCACTCTCAGCGTTTACTGTAATATCACTCTCACACTTTAACGTCGTCCCCCGTGTCTTCACTGCTCTAAAGGGTTAAGAGTTGAGTGAATGAAATAAACACTAATTTATTCACTTTTACAAACTCCAGCTTCACTCTCAGAGTTATTTTATTAAACGGCTCCCGTACCTTTAATGAACCCGAGTCCTAAACCTGCGCCGTCTCTGTGTGAGACCCCAGTCCCTCTGTGGCTTTTATTGTGAAAGCAGGTCCCTGGGGTGTTTTTGTGACTGGTTTCTGTTCTGTTTGCGTCTGAAGAGTTTGACTGGACACGTGTTGGTACTTTCCCATAATCCACTGCGTTAAAATAATAGTAAAATAAAGTAAAATAATAAATGAATCACGAGATGGACGTGTGTGGTTGGTTCTGTAGGTGAGAGTCGAATGGGTTTAGTTTTACAATCATCTTTAGACTCTCAGTGGACGCCCAGTGGTTGGAGTCGGTATGATTTTAGTCAGAGAAGGATTTAATATCAGAACCTTTACACAACAGTGTGTGTACAGCCCTGTGGAGGGAGTGTTGGACTAGAATCTCTGTGTGTGTGTGTGTGTGTGTGTGTGTGTGAGACCCTCTCATAGAACAGCTGGAAGTTTAAGACGGAAGGGGGGTGTGGATGGGACAGACAAAGGAACAATAGCAGTCCGACTACTGCCACTCACTGGGGCAACAAGGGCAGATAAAAAAAAAAAAAAACACACACACACTCTAACACAAATATGTATGCTTTATTAAAACAAAACAAAAAAAAAAAAAAAACACGCACGCTAACACTGTACACACTTTACACAAACGCTCACTAACATTGTACACACTTTACACAAACACACGCTAACACTGTACACACTTTACACAAACACACGCGGACGCTAACGCAACACACTTTACACAAACGCACACTAACACTACACACTACACAAACGCACACTAACACTGTACACACTAACACTACACACTTTACACAAACGCACGCTAACACTGTACACACTAACACTGTGCACACTTTACACAAATGCACGCTAACACTGTGCACACTTTACACAAACACACGCTAACACTGTACACACTTTACACAAACACACGCGGACGCTAACGCAACACACTACACAAACGCACACTAACACTACACACTACACAAACGCACGCTAACACTGTACACACTAACACTACACACTTTACACAAACGCACACTAACACTGTACACGCTTTGCACATGCTTTACACAAACACACGCGCACGCTAACACTACACGCTATGCACATGCTTTACACACACGCGCACGCTAACACTGTACTCGCTTTACACACGTACGCTAACACTGTACATGCTGTACACAAACACACGCACACGCACACGCTTTACACAAATGCACGCGCACACTGTACATGCTTTACATAAACACACACACACTAACACCACACGCTTTACATAAAAGCACACGCACGCTAACACTGTACACACTTTACACAAACGCACACTAACACTACACGCTTTACACAAACGCACACGCACGCTTACACTGTACAAGCTTTACACAAATGCACGCTAACACTACACGCTTTACACAAACGCACACGCACACTAACACTGTACAGGCTTTACACACACGCACACTAACACTGTACAGGCTTTACACACACGCACGCTAACACTGTACAGGCTTTACACACACGCACGCTAACACTGTACAGGCTTTACACACACGCACGCTAACACTGTACAGGCTTTACACACACGCACGCTAACACTGTACAGGCTTTACACACACGCACGCTAACACTGTACAGGCTTTACACACGCACGCTAACACTGTACAGGCTTTACACACACGCACGCTAACACTGTACAGGCTTTACACACACGCACGCTAACACTACACGCTTTACATAAAAGCACACGCACGCTAACAGTGTACACACTTTACACAAACGCACGCTAACACTACATGCTTTACACAAACGCACACGCACGCTAACACTGTCCAGGCGTTACACACACACACGCTAACACTGTACAGGCTTTACACACACGCACGCTAACACTACACGCTTTACATAAAAGCACACGCACGCTAACAGTGTACACACTTTACACAAACGCACGCTAACACTACATGCTTTACACAAACGCACACGCACGCTAACACTGTCCAGGCTTTACACACACACACGCTAACACTGTACACACTTTACAGACACGCACGCTAACACTGTACACACTCTACTCTCACTGGTTTCCTCCTGGGCCTGTCAACTTCCCTCCTTCTTTCCCTCCCACCTGTGATGTCACTGGTGATGCTGGTTGCTGGGGAGCTGGCTGTTGCCATGGTAACGGAGAGCTAGTTCCTCTTCCGTCTCCCTGCACTGCAGCTGTGTGTGTGTGTGAGAATGCACTGAGGAGTGGAGCTGGGGGACACAGAGAGGGTTAAAGTGTGATTGTAGTGAGGTTAAGTTTAAGTTCAGCGCTGGTGGGGCCTGTTTTTTTTTTTTGGGATCGTGGTGGTTCTGCTTCTCACAGCGGAGACAAACAGAGTGAAATAAAGCTGCGTCCGTCTCCGTAAACGACCGCTCCGAGGCGCTCAGAGTGATGTTATTACTGCAGCAGAGTTTCTGTTTACTCCACACCTCTGTGAGCCTCTGAGAGGAGGGGTTGGGGGAGAGCAGAAGAATGTGCTTCTGTCCTCGTTCAGCAGGTGGCGCTCTGTACTGTGTTGTGAAACACGGCTCAGACCCTGGGGGT
>NC_089813.1:1287780-1340280 GCF_029633855.1 Hoplias malabaricus | reverse complement strand
GAGGGCTCTGAGCAGGAGGAAGAGGACGGTAACCGAGCAGCGGTGGTGAAGAAGGAGCTCATCCCTGTGAGGAAGCAGGAGGAGCAGGAGCAGGAGGAAGAGGATGAGGACGAAGAGAACATGGTTCCTCCAGCTCGAGAACGAAGTCCCGTCCTCAAGAGTCTCACTGCGTCGGTGGAGAGCGACGCCTCACACTGCAGCTCACCACGAGCCGGACCCAGCAGTGAGAGCAGTGAGACTCAGGAGAGAGCACCAAGGTGTAGACACACACACACACACACACTCTGTGTTAGTGTGTGTTGTGCTGGTGTAGAGTGGATCAGACACAGCAGTGCTGCTGGAGTTTTTAAACCCCTCAGTGTCTGGACCGAGAACAGTCCACCGACCAAAAACATCCAGCCGACAGCGTCCTGTGTCACTGATGAAGGACTAGAGGACGAGCGACACACACTGTGCAGCGACAGATGAGCTACTGTCTCTGACTCTACATCTACAAGGTGGACCAACGAGGGAGGAGCGTCTCACAGAGTGGACAGAGAGTGGACACAGGGTTTAAAAACTCCAGCAGCACTGCTGTGTCTGATCCACTCTACACCAGCACAACACACACTAACACACCACCACCACGTCAGTGTCACTGCAGCGCTGAGAATGATCCACCACCACGTTACACCTGCTCTGTGGGGGTCCTGAGGAACAGGGTTCTAACGTATCTGTGATTGCGTTTACAGCAGAACACGAGCTCGGAGAACCCGGCGGCGCCCAGAGAGCCAGCAGTTGAGCGCAGAACTCAGTAAACAGCTGAACCTGGAGATCCGGAGGACGGAGAACTCTCTGAGCACAGAGAAGAACCCGCTCCGGAGCCAGAACGACAGCGAGAACGAGGAACCGCAGAGAACCTTCCGCAACGGAACCATAGGGGGCGACATCACCATGGACCGGGGTCATCTACGGTACGAGAACCAACACCGACGCTCCTCTAGTGACCGCAGGGGGTCAGCTGATCTGATCCTGGAGCTTTATCCTTTCATTAAACACATCAGCGTCGTGTGTTCTGTGTTTAGATCACGTTCAGATACTCAGACGTAATCAGGGACGTCTCTGCATCTACCAGGTGTCGCTGTGGAGCAGAGTGAAACATCATAATGTGTCCGTTTCATGTGTGTGTTTCTATAATTGAGGCATCAAAATGGCGGCATTTCCAATCATTGTAATTAACGTGACATCATTAATATAACACTTTATTATTAAAGAGAGTGGTTCCTCTCACTGCAGGAGGTTTCCTCTGTTTTTCAGGGTGCAGTAACATTTAATAACAGTCACCTCTGACCTGTGTGTGTGTGTGTGTGTGTGTGTGTGTGTGTGTGTGTGTGAACAGTTCTAACCTGCGCGCTCGGGAGCTGAACGGGACGTGGGAGCTGCGGCACTTTTACCCATCGGCGATTGCTCCTCTGGGCTTTAACCGCAGCGCCCCGGTCCTGAGGCCCCCCGCCACCAAATCCCCACCAAAATGCGTACAGATGGAGCGCCACGTGATCCGGCCGCCGCCCATCTGCCCTCCGCCTGATAGGCTGCCGCTCAACGATGGGCGGAGCCATGTGGCGCAGAGAGAGGCCTGGTTGGCCATCTTCAGTCACATGACCCACAGTGAGCTGTGTGTGTGTATGAGAGTCTGCAGGACCTGGAACCGCTGGTGAGGGAATCATAAATCATTCTTGTGTGTGTGTGTGTGCGTGTGCGTGTGCCAGCAGCTGTTATCATCTAATGCTGTTTTACAAACACGGGTTACAAGAATTTTAACTGAACGTTTCATAAATTACAGTTAAACGGCACTAACTCTGCTCTCTGCTGTGAAACATGGGGGTGGTGGTGCTCCTTAAAGCAACAATATGTAACATTTTTACCTTAAAATTCCAGCTTCAAAATCACTGTGATGCTCCACTAAGCTGTAGCAGGGAGAATAGAGCTTCTGTCGTTGCTACTCCAGGCTCCGCACTGCAGAAACTACACTGTGTAACTTTTGGGGGAGGGTAGGAAACCACACCATTTTGATTTCAGGACGGTGCTGTAAAAGTGAATGACACTCTGCAGCTGTAGGCGGAACCCAGGAGCAAAATGATCAGATCTTACATAGTGTTACTTTAAGCTCCGTATCTGCCCTGTAGAGTTTACTGTTTACAGCGGTCAGCTGATACCACCCCGGGGCACTGCGGGGCGCCCACCGTGAACACAGGGGTGTTTTACTAAGTCTATAAAATGAGTTTTGTTTTGAGAACCATTAGAGCTGTGCTTGTTCTCCGCATTTCTCCCAGTCCGTGCAGTGAAACACACATTTACACTTACTGTAGTGAACACTAGGGGGCAGTGAGCACGTGCCCTGAGCGGTGGTTTGTGTTTTAACCCTGTGGTTGCCGTGTGTGACACTGCAGGTGCTGCGATAAACGGCTGTGGACGAGGATCGATCTGAGCCGCTGTAAGTCCATCACCCCCCTGATGCTGAGTGGAATAATCCGCAGGCAGCCCGTGTCTCTGGACCTCAGCTGGACGAACGTCTCCAAAAAGCAGCTCAGCTGGCTCATCAACCGCCT
Organism: Hoplias malabaricus; assembly: GCF_029633855.1. Lineage (NCBI taxonomy): Eukaryota > Metazoa > Chordata > Actinopteri > Characiformes > Erythrinidae > Hoplias > Hoplias malabaricus. The sequence goes on along the minus strand of NC_089813.1, from coordinate 1,337,692 downwards.
GCCGGGTCAGTGGCTTCTAACCGTAACGTTAACAACAACAACGCACTCCTCCGCAGGGTCCTGGTGGAGCTCCAAGTGCCGAACTCACAATAAACAACAAATAAAATCAGTGACGAAACCACAACACGACGCCTCGCCTCTGACCCACTGTGGAACAGTGTGACCACAGCGCCCCCTGCAGTGACAATGCCACAGTTACACTTTCACAATGCATTATTATTGTGCAACAATTATGTTATGATTAATATTTGCATCAGTTCACAACAGTTGCATTTTTCTTCAGAATTGTTTCTGTTTGGTGACCGTTGTAATTCCTCTTTGTGTTTTATTTTTAGTGTATAATCCTGACGTTTAATAAATGTTCGGTGAAAGATACTCAAACGTAATAAAACACGCCCCAGGATAGGCCTTTCCCACTTGGGGTGTTCCCGTGATCCTATTGGCTCCTCTTTTGGGGGGCTGGGCTATCTCTGTAAACAGTGTTCAGTCTAGGGCTGGACGATGCGACCCAAACTCGTATCACGATATGTTTCTTAATGTTGTCGGTACGATTTAATTCCGATATTGATTTGAACAGAATAAAATCCACTGAAAAACTTTGAGAACAAACAGGAAACATGACGTCACCCTCAAACACAAACCTACTGGCTTTGTCAGTCACTGTACACACTTTGTGCTGAACTGTCGACAGCGCCCTCCACTGGCCATCAGTCGCTGACAGACGCTGTGAACAGTGTGAACTGAACGTGTTTAAAAGTCATATCACTGACATTAATACATTTATTATATTGTTACCTCCTCATTTATGAACGTGTGTGTGTGTAGGTCTGAGGGTGCTGTTACTCTCCGGTTGCTCGTGGGCGGCGGTCTCTGCTCTCTGCACCTCCTCGTGTCCTTTACTCCGAACCCTGGACCTGCAGTGGGTCGATGGCCTTAAAGATCCTCAGATGAGGGACCTGCTGTCGCCCCCTACTGACAACAGGCCAGGTATGACACACTCTCACTGACACACTCCCTCTGCTGTGTCTCTGGACCCTGCTCTTACAGCATTAGGTGTTAATCAGGAGTGTGTTCCTCTTCGCTGCCCCCTGCTGGGGGTTTACACTCCTCTGGCAGACTGCTGGCCTTGAGCATGAGCTGTGCTGTGATAGGGCGATTGGGGTGTGTGTGTGAGAGAGAGAGAGAGAGTGTAAATCCTCTGTGTGTTTGTTGTGGCAGGTCAGATGGACACGCGCAGTAAGCTGCGGAACGTTCTAGATCTGCGTCTGTCGGGTCTAGATATCACGGATGGTTCTCTCCGTCTCATCATAAAGAACATGCCCCTCCTCTCACGACTGGACCTCAGCTACTGCAACCACATCAACGACCAGTCCGTCAACCTGCTGACCGCCGCCGGGACCACCACCCGCGACTCTCTCACCGACATCAACCTGTCTGGTACACACACACACACACACACACACACACACACACACACACACCCTGCTGACCGCCGCCGGGACCACCACCCGCGACTCTCTCACCGACATCAACCTGTCTGGTACACACACACACACACACACACACACACACACACACCCTGCTGACCGCCGCCGGGACCACCACCCGCGACTCTCTCACCGACATCAACCTGTCCGGTACACACACACACACACACACACACACACCCTGCTGACCGCCGCCGGGACCACCACCCGCGACTCTCTCACCGACATCAACCTGTCCGGTACACACACACACACACACACACACACACCCTGCTGACCGCCGCCGGGACCACCACCCGCGACTCTCTCACCGACATCAACCTGTCCGGTACACACACACACACACACACCCTGCTGACCGCCGCCGGGACCACCACCCGCGACTCTCTCACCGACATCAACCTGTCCGGTACACACACACACACACACACACACACACACACACACACCCTGCTGACCGCCGCCGGGACCACCACCCGCGACTCTCTCACCGACATCAACCTGTCCGGTACACACACACACACACACACACACACCCTGCTGACCGCCGCCGGGACCACCACCCGCGACTCTCTCACCGACATCAACCTGTCTGGTACACACACACACACACACACACACACACACACACACCCTGCTGACCGCCGCCGGGACCACCACCCGCGACTCTCTCACCGACATCAACCTGTCCGGTACACACACACACAACCCTGCTGACCGCCGCCGGGACCACCACCCGCGACTCTCTCACCGACATCAACCTGTCCGGTACACACACACACACACACACACACACCCTGCTGACCGCCGCCGGGACCACCACCCGCGACTCTCTCACCGACATCAACCTGTCCGGTACACACACACACACACACACACACACACACACCCCTGCTGACCGCCGCCGGGACCACCACCCGCGACTCTCTCACCGACATCAACCTGTCCGGTACACACACACACACACACACACACACACACCACACACACACACACACACCCTGCTGACCGCCGCCGGGACCACCACCCGCGACTCTCTCACCGACATCAACCTGTCCGGTACACACACACACAACCCTGCTGACCGCCGCCGGGACCACCACCCGCGACTCTCTCACCGACATCAACCTGTCCGGTACACACACACACGACACACACACACACAACCCTGCTGACCGCCGCCGGGACCACCACCCGCGACTCTCTCACCGACATCAACCTGTCCGGTACACACACACACACACACACACACACCCTGCTGACCACCGCCGGGACCACCACCCGCGACTCTCTCACCGACATCAACCTGTCCGGTACACACACACACACACACACACACACACACACACACACCCTGCTGACCGCCGCCGGGACCACCACCCGCGACTCTCTCACCGACATCAACCTGTCCGGTACACACACACACACACACACACACACCCTGCTGACCGCCGCCGGGACCACCACTCGCGACTCTCTCACCGACATCAACCTGTCTGGTACACACACACACACACACACACACACACACACACACACCCTGCTGACCGCCGCCGGGACCACCACCCGCGACTCTCTCACCGACATCAACCTGTCCGGTACACACACACACACACACACCCACCCTGCTGACCGCCGCCAGGACCACCACCCGCGACTCTCTCACCGACATCAACCTGTCCGGTACACACACACACACACACACACACACACCCTGCTGACCGCCGCCGGGACCACCACCCGCGACTCTCTCACCGACATCAACCTGTCCGGTACACACACACACACACACACACACCCTGCTGACCGCCGCCGGGACCACCACCCGCGACTCTCTCACCGACATCAACCTGTCCGGTACACACACACACACACACACCCTGCTGACCGCCGCCGGGACCACCACCCGCGACTCTCTCACCGACATCAACCTGTCTGGTACACACACACACACACACACACACACACCCTGCTGACCGCCGCCGGGACCACCACCCGCGACTCTCTCACCGACATCAACCTGTCCGGTACACACACACACACCCTGCTGACCGCCGCCGGGACCACCACCCGCGACTCTCTCACCGACATCAACCTGTCCGGTACACACACACACACACACACACCCTGCTGACCGCCGCCGGGACCACCACCCGCGACTCTCTCACCGACATCAACCTGTCCGGTACACACACACACACACACACACACACCCTGCTGACCGCCGCCGGGACCACCACCCGCGACTCTCTCACCGACATCAACCTGTCCGGTACACACACACACACACACACACCCTGCTGACCGCCGCCGGGACCACCACCCGCGACTCTCTCACCGACATCAACCTGTCCGGTACACACACACACACACCCTGCTGACCGCCGCCGGGACCACCACCCGCGACTCTCTCACCGACATCAACCTGTCTGGTACACACACACACACACACACACACACACACACACACACACCCTGCTGACCGCCGCCGGGACCACCACCCGCGACTCTCTCACCGACATCAACCTGTCCGGTATACACACACACACACACACACCCTGCTGACCGCCGCCGGGACCACCACCCGCGACTCTCTCACCGACATCAACCTGTCCGGTACACACACACACACACACACACCCAGAGCCATGTGTATGTCTGATTGTTCTCTCTCTCTCTCTCTCTCTCTCTCTCTCTCTCTCAGTGTGTAACCGGGTGACGGATCAGTCTCTGAGTTATTTTAAACGCTGTGCGAGCGTGTGCCAGATCGATCTGCGTTTCTGTAAACAAGTGAGTCGTCAGGCGTGTGAGAGGTTCATCGCAGAAATGTCCGTCAGTGTCTCCTTCGGCCTCAGAGAGGACAAACTGCTGCAGAAACTCTGCTAACACTCACACTCACACACATACACACACTCACACTCTCTCTCTCACACACACACACACACACACACACGCACAGGAAAGTGATTTCTGGAGGGGATAAAAGCACTCTGTGGATCTGTGGACAGACTTTCTTTGTTTTGTTGTTCCTCTGCTGTGATTGGACGAAGAGCGGAGATGGACACTAACCGGCCAATAGAAATAAAGAATGTGTTTTTTGTTTTGTGGAGAAGGACACTCAGAAAAGCTGTGTAATATAAAATAGGAAAGATGTATTAAAAAAGACAAACAGTGGATGTGGTAACTGACACACACACACACACACACACACACTAAAACAGCGTTCACACTGTTGCAGCTCAATGTTTTCACACACCTTTCCTCGTCCTGGAGGCACTGTCTGACCCCTGCTCCTCCAGGTGAAGGAGGAGCACCTTCCTCCTGAAGGTGCTGTGTACAGATGCGTCTCCCCTCGCCCCAGGACTCTCGCATTCGGTGGATTTTTATAGAAACGTTATATATTTACTGAGTTTTTAATTCCTTGTCTGATTGTGTGTCTGTGGCTCGGTTCTGGACGCAGAGGTCTCTCTTTTTTTTTACCTTTTTTTTTTAATTATGATTTTCTATGAGAAGTTGTTTTTATTATATTTTGTTCTGTTCTGATGTGATTTTTATCGTCTCTCGGCCGGTGCCACGTCCCCTCTCTCTCTCTCTCCCTCTCCCTCTCCCTCTTTCCCCCTCCCTCTCTCCCCCTCCCCCTCCCTCTCTCTCCCCCTCCCCCTCCCTCCCTCTCCCCCTCCCCCTCCCTCCCTCTCCCCCTCCCCCTCCCTCCCTCTCCCTCTCCCTCTTTCCCCCTCCCTCTCTCTCCCCCCCTCCCTCCCTCTCCCCCCCTCCCTCCCTCTCTCTCCCCCCCTCCCTCCCCCCCTCCCTCTCCCCCTCCCCCTCCCTCCCTCTCCCTCTCCCCCTCCCTCCCTCTCCCTCTCCCCCTCCCCCTCCCTCCCTCTCCCCCTCCCCCTCCCTCCCTCTCCCCCTCCCCCTCCCTCCCTCTCCCCCCCTCCCTCTCCCCCTCCCCCTCTCCCCCTCCCTCCCTCCCTCTCCCCCTCCCTCCCCCCCTCCCTCCCTCTCCCCCTCCCCCTCCCTCCCTCTCCCCCTCCCCCTCCCTCCCTCTCCCTCTCCCTCCCTCTCCCCCTCCCTCTCCCTCCCTCTCCCCCTCCCTCTCCCTCCCTCTCCCCCTCCCTCTCCCTCCCTCCCTCTCCCTCCCTCCCTCCCTCTCCCCCCCTCCCCCTCCCTCTCCCCCCCCTCCCCCTCCCTCTCCCTCCCCCCCCCCTCCCCCTCCCTCTCCCTCCCCCCCCCTCCCCCTCCCTCTCCCTCCCCCTCCCTCTCCCTCCCCCCCCCTCCCTCTCCCTCCCCCCCCCTCCCTCTCCCTCCCCCCCTCCCCTCCCTCTCCCTCTCCCTCTCCCTCTCCCTCTCCCTCTCCCTCTCCCTCTCCCTCTCCCTCTCCCCCTCCCTCTCCCCCTCCCCCTCTCTCCCTCTCCCCCTCTCCCTCTCCCCCTCCCCCTCCCTCTCCCTCTCCCCCTCTCTCCCCCTCTCCCTCTCCCCCTCTCTCTCCCCCTCTCCCTCCCTCCCTCCCCCTCTCCCTCCCTCCCTCCCTCCCTCCCTCCCCCTCTCTCTCCCCCTCCCTCCCTCTCTCTCTCTCTCTCTCCCCCTCTCTCTCTCTCTCTCTCTCCCCCCCTCCCTCCCCCTCCCCCTCTCCCTCTCTCTCTCCCTCCCTCTCTCCCCCTCCCCCTCTCCCTCTCTCTCTCTCCCCCCCTCCCTCCCCCTCCCCCTCTCCCTCTCTCTGAAACAAAGGCAGATCTATAGAGTTAGTTTTAAGGGGGTATTATAATAATATTATTGTTATTTCCTGGAACTAAAGAATATTTATGATTGAATTATGCCAATGTTTAAAGTGATTTTGGTCAAAAATATAAAGTTCAACCACGTTTGCCTCGACGTGTTTAAGTTAAATGTAAATTCTACTTTTGACCAAAGTATTACTTTAACTCTCATTAAAATCAGATAATGTTTGAATAAACCCAGAATAATCGGACTTCAGTGGAATTCAGTGTTGCGTCTCGTATTAATTAATGACTGCTGCAGGAAATATGCCACAAAACACGATGATCTCAAACCTAGTGGCCTCTGTAATGTTCTTCACTCTGAGATTGAGGTCAGAATCTTATTTCAGGGTTTTTCTAAATATTTGTACTGGTTTTGAGTGGATTTTTTAAGCAGAATTGTTAATAATTGGAGATGATTTTGATTGTTGAAATGAGAGGTGATTGAAAAATGATCTATTTTCTGAGATATTCATCAATTTAAAGGTTAACTTCTAAAAAGTCCATGGGAATGACTTCTGTAAAAGAATTTACAGGTTACAAGCTCAGAATGAGGAACATTACAGAGGGCCACTGGATCTCCGCTGATTTCTGTTGGAGTTCTAATGTTTGCAGTGTATTAATTAAATAATAATGAGAAAGAGTGCCATGATCTAAATTCACAGATCTGTGAACAGTAAAATCCCACTGTAACACTTTAATGGCGCCGTTCGCCGCCTGAACACTTCGCTGTAAATCTGGCTATTTATATTTGTACAATAATGATAATAAAAAAGAAGGAAACCCTGCGATTTGTCTGATGTTTTCTGATTGTTGCGGAGCTTGGGTCACCACCAGAACACAACCTCGCATCTAAAAATAAAAACAAATAAAAGACGGTAACTTCTGCTTTGAACAGGGTTTCATCTTAAAACTGTGAAATCCTATTGTTCTGGATCATTTTTAAATGTTCCTAAGGTGAAGCGCAATTCTACAAACGTTTTAAACATCAGTGAATCACAACTGTGCAGATACAAGGCTTTGTCCCAACGGCCGCAATCTGAGGATTTCTTTAAAGATTTTGTTGGAAACGTCCACAGACGAATCCACAGCTGAAGCCGTGTCTTAGCGTCGTTACCCCGAGTTCCAGCCACTTTAATTACAATACTGGAAATCTTAGCTTACTGTAAATAAATAGAAGGCTTTACTCACTCAAATCAACATTTTTCAGAAGTCAAATGTGTGTAGGTTAATGTCCAAGACTTGCTTGACTTTGAAAGAAAATATGTTTTTAGATAAAAACGCTTTTGTTTAAGTAGATGCTAATAATGCTAAGATTACTAGCGCCCCCTAACTTCGGCCACCTCCCCTGCTTGTGACAGTCAAACGAGACCGTTACTACCACATTCAGTGGTTTTGAGAGGTTCACAATGAGATTACGTTTGTCCTGTGTTGGTATCCGTACTCTACATGTAAGGGTTACAATGGCGGTAGATTTTCCCCTCAGAGAAAAGGAAGCTAGCCGCTAAGCTAACTTTTACACTGAGGGAAATATCTGTCGCGAAATGGAAATGTGTTGTGTTCCACATGCAGTTTTGCACACAAAGAATTACAACACTGTTAGAGACACTTAAATATTGTTTAGATGTGTGATTTCTTGCAAGACTGATGTTTAAATGCCCTACTAAGGCTTGGACTTACATTTTACTGTTTTACCCAATGTGACTGGTGAAGAGAGAGAGTGGAATTGCACCATATACGGCAGTGGGCGGAGTTAGGGGAAAGACTGATAGATTCTTCATTGCATTTCTGTTTAAAGCAGAAACTTTTAAAAAAGGAAAACAATTAAAAACTCACTTCAAAACAAACTAATTTTATTATAATTTTTGAGGAAGGTGAGTGTGAATGCGCAGCAATCGACTGAAGAACACAATGATAAAATCTTTCATTTCCAAGAAAAATAAACACATCTGAGAACATAGACACAGCTCTGAAGAAAATAAAAGTAAAAATATGCAGCACATTTTTGTTATCTCTCGCTAAATAACAGCTCTCTCTCTCTCTCACACACACACACACACTGGATTAGTTAAACTGAGGTTAAATTTGCAAATAAAAAAACCCCAAAAAAACATGATGTTACAGCAACAACGGCTAAATCACGCCACAGTAAGAGTAGGGTTAGCATGTGGCTAATAACTGGACAGAAGACATTAGCTCTCAGGCCAATCGCTAAATGCTAATGGCTTTCATTTATAGCAACATTAGCATCGCCTGGGAGAGCGCTCTCAGAAACAGTGACCCTCAGAGCTGTGTTTGTGTGGAGGGCAGGAAAAACACCGACAAAAACAACTCTAACAGTTATTAACCAACATTAGCCACACCCACAACTCCTTATAGGGACATCTGGCCACACCCACAACTCCTTATATGGAAGTTCAACAGAACAACAGTGTGGCTGCAGTGGTGTGTCATATTTTAATATCTTTATATTGTAATATATTGTTATTGCTGATGTTTTGAGGGATCAATGAGTTAACATGTGTAGGGTTTTTTTTCCTGGATAATTGGACTTTATAACACACACACACACACACACACACACACACACACACACACAAAGCTACAGAATGGAAGCTCATTAACATTAAATTAATTAGTGATTCACAATTATGCAAATCTCTCGTCACTGAGAAGTCGCTCGGTTGTGATTTAATTCCCATTTTCCCTTCATTCACAGAGTTTCTCATTTTTACCTGAAATTAACGTCTAATGTTAATTAAGAGATAGAAAAGTTATGACATCAAACTCATTAATTAGTAATGAATATGAATTATGAGGAATATTAATGTGAACTATATACATAAATATCAATATTAATATGACTATGATTTTCTGTAAGGCTTAAGTGTTGGAAACACACACACACACACACACACAGTTTGGCACCTAACTCATTTCTCCCTTTAAGAAAGAGTGCCTTATTCCGTAGTTATTAGTTTTAATAAGACACCTCCCTCCAGAAAAGTAAACAACATAAAAGTTGAATAAACAAATGATGCAATCAGGAGAAATAAACACACACACACACACACACACACACACAGAAAGAGAGACAAATATCTGCATATGTCCAGAATGTTCTGTCCTGAGTTACGAGGGCTGATCCACGTCCAGCTCACAGACCCGACTGAGTCTCTCAGGTTCCCATCTGAGTGGACCCTAGGCGGAGCTGGGGAATGTTTGCATAACTACATTTGTTCAGTGAGTGTTTCTGATAAATCGTCCACACTCTGGGAGCTGTTCCTCAGACAGATCAGATAAATAAAGTCCAACTAAAGCCCAACTAAAGCCCAACTAAAGCTCAACTAAAGCCCAACTGAAGCCCAACTGAAGTCCAACTGAAGTCCAACTAAAGTCCAACTAAAGCCCAACTAAAGCCCAACTAAAGCTCAACTAAAGTCAAACTAAAGCCCGACTAAAGCTCGACTGAAGCCCGACTGAAGCTCGACTGAAGCCCGACTGAAGCCCGACTGAAGCCCAACTAAAGCCCAACTAAAGTCAAACTAAAGCCCAACTAAAGCTCAACTAAAGCCCAACTAAAGCCAAACTAAAGCCCAACTAAAGCTCAACTAAAGCCCAACTAAAGCCAAACTGAAGCCCAACTAAAGCCCAACTGAAGCTCAACTAAAGCTCAACTAAAGCCCAACTGAAGCTCAACTAAAGCTCAACTAAAGCCCAACTAAAGCCAAACTGAAGCCAAACTGAAGCCCAACTAAAGCCAAACTGAAGCCCGACTGAAGCCCGACTGAAGCCCAACTAAAGCCCAACTGAAGCCCAACTGAAGCCCAACTAAAGCTCAACTAAAGCCCAACTAAAGCTCAACTAAAGCTCAACTAAAGCCCAACTAAAGCCCAACTAAAGCCCAACTAAAGCCAAACTGAAGCCCAACTGAAGCCCAACTAAAGCCCGACTGAAGCCCGACTGAAGCCCGACTGAAGCCCAACTGAAGCTCGACTGAAGCCCGACTGAAGCCCGACTGAAGCCCAACTAAAGTCAAACTAAAGCTCAACTAAAGTCAAACTAAAGCCCGACTAAAGCTCGACTGAAGCCCGACTGAAGCTCGACTGAAGCCAAACTGAAGCCCGACTGAAGCCCAACTAAAGCCCAACTGAAGCCCAACTGAAGCCCAACTGAAGCCCAACTAAAGCTCAACTAAAGCCCAACTAAAGCTCAACTAAAGCCCAACTAAAGCTCAACTAAAGCCCAACTAAAGCCCAACTAAAGCCAAACTGAAGCCCAACTGAAGCCCAACTAAAGCCCGACTGAAGCCCGACTGAAGCCCGACTGAAGCCCAACTAAAGCCCAACTGAAGCCCAACTGAAGCCCAACTAAAGCTCAACTAAAGCCCAACTAAAGCCCAACTAAAGCCCAACTAAAGCTCAACTAAAGCCCAACTAAAGCCCAACTAAAGCCCAACTAAAGCCAAACTGAAGCCCAACTGAAGCCCAACTAAAGCCCGACTGAAGCCCGACTGAAGCCCGACTGAAGCCCGACTGAAGCTGACTGAAGCCCAACTGAAGCTCGACTGAAGCCCGACTGAAGCCCGACTGAAGCCCAACTAAAGTCAAACTAAAGCTCAACTAAAGTCAAACTAAAGCCCGACTAAAGCTCGACTGAAGCCCGACTGAAGCTCGACTGAAGCCAAACTGAAGCCCGACTGAAGCCCGACTGAAGCCCAACTAAAGCCCAACTGAAGCCCAACTGAAGCCCAACTAAAGCTCAACTAAAGCCCAACTAAAGCTCAACTAAAGCCCAACTAAAGCCCAACTAAAGCTCAACTAAAGCCCAACTAAAGCCCAACTAAAGCCCAACTAAAGCCAAACTGAAGCCCAACTGAAGCCCAACTAAAGCCCGACTGAAGCCCGACTGAAGCCCGACTGAAGCCCAACTAAAGCCCAACTGAAGCCCAACTGAAGCCCAACTAAAGCTCAACTAAAGCCCAACTAAAGCCCAACTAAAGCTCAACTAAAGCCCAACTAAAGCCCAACTAAAGCCCAACTAAAGCCAAACTGAAGCCCAACTGAAGCCCAACTAAAGCCCGACTGAAGCCCGACTGAAGCCCGACTGAAGCCCAACTGAAGCTCGACTGAAGCCCGACTGAAGCCCGACTGAAGCCCAACTAAAGCCCAACTAAAGCTCAACTAAAGTCAAACTAAAGCCCGACTAAAGCTCGACTGAAGCCCGACTGAAGCTCGACTGAAGCCCGACTGAAGCCCGACTGAAGCCCAACTAAAGCCCAACTAAAGTCAAACTAAAGCTCAACTAAAGCCCAACTAAAGCCAAACTGAAGCCCAACTAAAGCCCAACTAAAGCCCAACTAAAGCCCAACTAAAGCCCAACTAAAGCCCAACTGAAGCTCAACTAAAGCTCAACTAAAGCCCAACTGAAGCTCAACTAAAGCTCAACTAAAGCCCAACTAAAGCCAAACTGAAGCCAAACTGAAGCCCGACTAAAGCCAAACTGAAGCCCGACTGAAGCCCGACTGAAGCCCAACTAAAGCCCAACTGAAGCCCAACTGAAGCCCAACTAAAGCTCAACTAAAGCCCAACTAAAGCCCAACTAAAGCTCAACTAAAGCCCAACTAAAGCCCAACTAAAGCCCAACTAAAGCCAAACTGAAGCCCAACTGAAGCCCAACTAAAGCCCAACTAAAGCCCGACTGAAGCCCGACTGAAGCCCGACTGAAGCCCGACTGAAGCCCGACTGAAGCCCAACTGAAGCCCAACTGAAGCCCAACTAAAGCTCAACTAAAGCCCAACTAAAGCCCAACTAAAGCCAAACTGAAGCCCGACTAAAGCCCGACTAAAGCCCGACTGAAGCCCGACTGAAGCCCGACTGAAGCCCGACTAAAGCCCGACTGAAGCCCAACTGAAGCCCAACTAAAGCCCAACTGAAGCTCAACTAAAGCTCAACTAAAGCCCAACTAAAGCCCAACTAAAGCCCAACTAAAGCTCAACTAAAGCTCAACTAAAGCTCAACTAAAGCTCAACTAAAGCCCAACTAAAGCCCAACTAAAGTCAAACTGAAGCCCGACTGAAGTTCAACTAAAGCCCAACTAAAGTCTGGAGTTTGAATGTTGCTGAGTTTTCCTGAAAGGTCCAGTCAGGATTAAGGTTTAAGCTCAGGATTAAAACAGTTAAAGATAGATTTTGGGAATAAAATCCTCACACTCTGGAATAATGCTGTGATTTTAGGGGAAAATATAAAGTGGCAATACTTTGAAAATAAAGTCATAGAGTTAAAAGGTTAAGGATGTTTTCGTGTGTGAACTTTAAACGCTGAATGTTCTCCCGTTTGTCAGTTTTATGACTTTATTCCCAAACATTACTGTGTTCCTTTAAACGACTCGACTCTAACACTTCAGATCACAGCTGTCTTTAAACGGCCCGTGGGGAAAGGGGGCGGGGTTTAAGGCGGGCGTTTTCGGATGTGTCCACCTTAAAACCTGAGTGTGGCGGGGTTCTTTTCAAGTGAAGCTCCGGGTCCGTTCTGGGGTCCGCTCTGGGGTCCTTCCTCACGATTTGAAGACGTGGACGGCGCGGATGACGTACTGCCGACAGATCGGACACTCGTTCATCCTCTTTCCGCACTTGGTGCAGGTGACCATGTGACCGCACTCCAGCAGCACGCAGTCGATCGCGGCGTCCATGCAGATACGGCACAGGTTCTCATCGCTGCCCAGCTGAGTCCGGCCTCCGTCTGCGAGAACACACACACACACACACACACACAGGTGTGGAGTGTGAGCTTTACTATAGGACTGTGTAATCTACACAAATCTCCTTATATCTTCACTATCCACAGAAAACCCCGTATCTGTGTGTGTGTGTGTGTGTGTGTGTGTAGTTACTACTTCATCTGAACACAGCAGCTGTTCTTCACTGTGTGTAAATCTCATGACGAATGATCAATAGAAACGCTCCAAAATTGCTCTGAATGACATCTGTTTACATCGACTTCCAGTGAAAGTTAAGGAGCTTGTGTCTGTCTCCTGATTGGATGCTGGAGTCAGACAAGTCACACACCTGGGTACTTCACTGTATCCAGAGCTGGGGAGTGTGCAGTGACTTTTATTTTGTCTTACACCACACTGATTCTGTGAATAATAATAAACACAGCCTGCTGCAGGGGTGAGGAGCTGAGGCTGATGTGATGAAGACGGGATGAAATGGAGGAGAGGAGGAACACCATTTACCTGCACTGCATCACTCCATTCACAGCATCTTACAACATTAACATCCTCTCCAGGGGACAGTGGACAGTGGGGGACAGGGGACAGTGGAGGTGAATGGAGCCAGACGTCCTCCTCTATAAGCCCCTCACAGAAATTGGGGACAGTGGACAGTGGGAGACAGTGGGGGACGGTGGGGAACAGTAGACGGTGGAGGTGCTGGTGGAGGTGGAGAGGGAGTAAAACGCTGGGTGTGAGTTGGAGACGTGAACACGTCTGGTTCCATTCACCAACACTGGAGAGAAACCTGAACGGCACCGTGTCTCACGCAGGGAATTATGGGTGATTTCTGTTCCTAAATGTCCATGAACACATGGTTGATGGATGTAACATTTTTCTCCATTTAAACTACATTTCCCAGCATGCATCTGTGAGAGCTGATCCCCGGATGGTATCGAGCATGAAGGGGTGGGGTCTGACCAATGGGAGAAGAGCGGCGGTGAGATGTGGACCAATCAGAATCAGCCTTACCTCGGACTCTGTTGCAGATCGGAGGAAAGGCTACGACTTCAGCAGAAGGAGCAGAGCAGAGTTTTAGAGGAAACCACACACACTCACCGCCGGCTTTAATACAAACAACCTTCTGATACAACGCTTATCAAGATCATTCATTCATTCATTCACTCATTCATTCACTCACTCAGTGAGAAAGAGAGAGTGAGAGAGAGACAGAGACTCTTGCTCGCCCATAACCCTGTTTGAGTGTTTTCTCACCTGTGCTGCCGGCGCTGGCCACGTTCTCCACTGCAAGACACACACACAAACACACACTTCAGTTAAAGGTACAATCAATCAATTTCAAACAGAAACTAGCAAATAGTTTTTATGAAGGTTTAACAGAGTGGATCATTCTCAGCGCTGCAGTGACACTGACGTGGTGGTGGTGTGTTAGTGTGTGTTGTGCTGGTGTAGAGTGGATCAGACACAGCAGTGCTGCTGGAGTTTTTAAACCCTGTGTCCACTCTCTGTCCACTCTGTGAAACTGCTGTCTCTGATCCACTCATACCAACACAACACACACTAACTCAGAGAGAGGGGACAGTGTGGGGACAGTGGAGCAGAGTGTGGGGACAGTGGAGCAGAGTGAGGGGACAGTGGACAGTGTGTGGGGACAGTGGAGCAGAGTGTGAGGACAGTGGAGCTGAGAGAGGGGACAGTGGAGCTGAGAGAGGGGACAGTGGAGCAGAGTGTGGGGACAGTGGAGCTGAGAGAGGGGACAGTGGACAGTGTGTGGGGACAGTGGAGCAGAGTGTGAGGACAGTGGAGCTGAGAGAGGGGACAGTGGACAGTGTGTGGGGACAGTGGAGCAGAGTGTGAGGACAGTGGAGCTGAGAGAGGGGACAGTGGAGCTGAGAGAGGGGACAGTGGAGCAGAGTGTGGGGACAGTGGAGCTGAGAGAGGGGACAGTGAGGAGACAGTGCAGCTGAGAGAGGGGACAGTGAGGGGACAGTGCAGCTGAGAGAGGGGACAGTGAGGGGACAGTGCAGCTGAGAGAGGGGACAGTGAGGGGACAGTGCAGCTGAGAGAGGGGACAGTGGAGCTGAGAGAGTGGACAGTGAGGGGACAGTGCAGCTGAGAGAGGGGACAGTGAGGGGACAGTGCAGCTGAGAGAGGGGACAGTGGAGCTGAGAGAGTGGACAGTGAGGGGACAGTGCAGCTGAGAGAGGGGACAGTGGAGCTGAGAGAGTGGACAGTGGAGCTGAGAGAGTGGACAGTGAGGGGACAGTGCAGCTGAGAGAGGGGACAGTAGAGCTGAGAGAGTGGACAGTGAGGGGACAGTGGAGCTGAGAGAATGGGCAGTGAGGGGACAGTGGAGCAGAGAGAGTGGACAGTGAGGGGACAGTGGAGCAGAGAGAGTGGACAGTGAGGGGACAGTGGAGCTGAGAGAATGGGCAGTGAGGGGACAGTGGAGCAGAGAGAGGGGACAGTGAGGGGACAGTGGAGCTGAGAGAATGGACAGTGGAGCTGAGAGAGGGGAAAGTGACAGTGGACAGTGTGTGGACACTCACCGGACTGCTGGTTGTGCTGGTTTTCTCGGTACAGTCTCCTCACTCTCTCCACCAGCTCCCACTTCTCACAGCAGCCGGAGAAACTCACAAAGTTCCTCGCCAAGATCTCCTTCAACTGCCGGACACTCAGCTGCTCCACATCCTCCACAGTCTCCAGGTCAGAGAGGGACGCTCGAGCTGGACGCTACACACACACACACACACACACACACTCATTTAACATTCATTCATTCATGATCTGTAACCCTTATCCAGTTCAGGGCGGCGCTGGTTCTGGAGCCTACCCAGAATCACTGGGCGGGAGCAAGGCAGGAACACACCCTGGAGGGGGCGCCAGTCAGGAGCGGCTGCACATGAAGCAAATTTCAACACGCCCAATACCACTCATGGACAAGGTTCAACAAGGATCAAGCTGGAAATAGAGAAGTGGGTTCTTCAGCAGGAACCGTGAAAGCGTCCGTGGGCGAGTGGAGATAAAGAAGCTCCAGAAAGAGCTCAGAGCTTGAAATAAAGCGGGAGTTGGACGGGTCATTTACAGCGATACATCAGGTCCTGTCCCAAACCCCACTGAGCTCCCTGAGTAGGTGGTGACTCTGTAGGGAACTGAGTCTTTACTGGAATTCTGTGAAGATGCTTTGTGACATCATTAGTTGTAAAAAGCGCTACACAAATAAATTTGATTTGATGATGATCTGTAGTTAGAGAGCGATGATGTCACGGCTTGTTCCTGCCCAGTGTTTATTTCCCTCAGTGGCGAGCGTCGCCTTGGTTTCAGCGCCGCGGAGCCTAGTCTTCCTTGATCTGACTGTGCTGGGAACAGTGGATAAACCATCACTGCCTCTGAAACTCTATTCACTACATAGTGCACATTTTTCAGTGCACTCAAACAATCCCACAATGCACCACAAAAAAAGTAGTGTACACCCATTTACACTAGCAGATACGAGATTACCCATAATCCACTGTGTTGTTTGGTAAACATCCCACATGAGGCTGTGTCTGACATGGTGCACTACGCTCCTTAACCCCTAATGACACTGCGCTCTATGGTGAGAGACACAGGGAGCCGTTTCAGACGCATGTCTGTGTCCTGTGTTCATCTGAGGCTCTGCTGCTCTCCTGGGTAAAGACCTGGACAGAACCACGGTTCTAATCCTGAGCAGAACCAGAGTCTGTTTGGAAAAGGGCTGAGTGAACAGTGAGGGGTGGTGTGTGACTGACCTCTGCTGTGTGTTCTGTCGGCCCGAGGTTGAAGATGGGGGCGGGGTCATCAGCGTCCTACAACACACACAGCAAAACAAACAGGTCACATGACTCAGGAGCGGCTAAGCTAGTTAGCACAGCATTAGTCAGGATTTGCCCAAGTGTCTGAGGTCATTGATAAACTCAGTACAACCCTCCATTCACAGAACACACACACACACACACACACACACACACACACACACACACACACACACACACACCCCACCTACAGCTGTGTTCACATTAAAAGGCTGAAGTGAATCAAATCTGATTTTTTTGCCGTAATGTGACAGCGATCTGATCTTTTCAGAGCTGTGTGGAGACGTCAGATATGATATTTTTTTCAGATCAGATGTGAGTCACTGTCCTGTGTGTCCTAGATCTGATACGCATCCGATTCCCGAGGATGTGATGTGAATGTAAACGGTCAGATCTGATGTCACACGTCTTTTTGCCTGTTCACATTCACAGCTGTCACCTCCAGCGCCAACGGAGGAGAGACTCGGGCTGCGTCCCAAATAGCTCCAGATCCTCCCTACATAGTGCACTTCAGAGATTATAAACTCAAACCCCCACACAGAGAGGGCACCAGTTCGAGGTGTGGAGCTTACACCCGAAATATAAACATCTTTATAATTTAACCCACGGCGTTAGTGCAGAAACCGTCTCCAGTTTATAACTTCAGCCAATCACAGCCGAGATAAACTCAGCGTTCTGAAGAGAAGGGTGATGACGATTCTGCACCTGATTGGTGGACCCCGAGCTGTCGCTCCTGCTGATTGGTTCTCCGTGTGAAGGAGAGTGTAGGGGGGCGGGGTCTGTGGTGGGGGCGCTGTAAACGGGGCTTGTCTGTAGAGGGGGCGTGTCCTGATCGTCCTCGCTCTCCGCCCCTTGGTGACACAGCACCAGATCCACCAGGTCTTCCTTTTCTCTGGAGACAGAAGGGACACGTTTGGATATTAATATCTCACAGTGACTTCAGAAAGTGAACACAGACTAATCAGTGCCCTCTGCTGGACACTCCTCTGGACTAAACTTGTTTGTTTGTTGTTTACTGTTTGTTTACTTGAGCTTCACTTCTCTTTGGAGTAAATTAAACTTCACTCTGAAACATGCCGAGAGTTCTCGGAGGTACCTGCAGGTGTCAGTGTTGATGTTGCGGAGCGTCAGATATTGCCGTAAGTCTTTGACCCTCAGGCGCATTAACCTGGGACGCTGGAACGCCGTTCCCTTCAGCAGGTGACAGGTAGAACACCTGCGCAGGTTCTCCTGCAGAACGGAGCACAGCGAGCAGAAGCTCTTCTTACAGTCGCAGCACAGGTGCTGGAACAACACACCACAGAGAGGAGGAATAAACACACAGTAAACACACAGTAAACTGGGAAAATATCAAAAGGCAAGTAGACAGAAGCTGCAGAAATCTGTGTGAGAGCAGTGCCACAGACTGGACCCTTACCCTCCTTCTGAAGACGGAGAAGGTCTGGCTGCAGGCGTGGCAGATGAGGGTGGAGGAGGCGGAGGAGCTGGAGGAGGAGGGCGGGGCAGAGGAGGTGGAGGAGGTGGGTGGGGTGGAGGGGAAGGCGGAGAACCCCGCTGACGGGGCGAAGCGAAAGGGTCCGAAACTGCCCTGCTGCCCCCTCACTGCCCCGGTGCCCATCACCTCACTCAGAAAACCACAACAGGACGCCCACACACACGAGGCCCCCGCCTGCAACACAGACAAGACCAACAGTCAGACAGAGGGGTCTCAGACTGACCCCACCCTTCCGTCGTCCTCCTGACGCCCTGCGCTCCTCTGCCCCAGAGAGACACAGGGTCACGTCCCACGTCCGCGCAGTGACGCCGTGGACCAAAGAAACTTCTAGAGCAGTGGTCTTCAACCTGTAGGCCGTGGCCCCCCAGTGGGCCTCATTGGGCGGTGGGTCCGGAGCCTACCCTGAATCAGTGGGCGGAAGGCGGGAACGCACCCTGGAGGGGGCACCAGTCCTTCACAGGGTGACACACACTCATACATTCATTCACACACTCACACCTACGGACACTTTTGAGTCTCCAATCCACCACCACACTCCTCACAGACAGTCACCCGGAGGAAACCCACACAGACACAGAGAGAACACACCACACTCCTCACAGACAGTCACCCGGAGGAAACCCACGCAGACACAGAAAGAACACACCACACTCCTCACAGACAGTCACCCGGAGGAAACCCACGCAGACACAGGGAGAACACACCACACTCCTCACAGACAGTCACCCGGAGGAAACCCACGCAGACACAGAAAGAACACACCACACTCCTCACAGACAGTCACCCGGAGGAAACCCACACAGACACAGAGAGAACACACCACACTCCTCACAGACAGTCACCCGGAGGAAACCCACATGAACACGGACCCAGGGAGTGTGCATTTAAACCTATAAAGGGTACGCTGGCTGTTGTGCTGTGTTTGATTTTTATTTGAAATGATTGATTAAGGTTCTACAGAACAGTGGAGTACAGTATGTTACAGTACTGTACCACACACACACACCAGAAAAGCAGTGCGCTGTATTACAGCGTACAGTGTAATGTATTTAGTGTAATATCAAAACTGAGCACAGGGACATGTACAGGAATATAACAAACTACAGAATATTACACCACACTGCAGTATACCACAGCCCAGACAACAGTGGAGTAAAACAGAATACTACAGTACAGTGGAGTAGAGCACAGTGTAATATACTACAGTACAGTGGAGTACAGTGAGAGTGTAATATACTACAGTACAGTGGAGTACAGTGAGAGTGTAATATACTACAGTACAGTGGAGTACAGTGAGAGTGTAATATACTACAGTACAGTGGAGTAGAGCACAGTGTAATATACTACAGTACAGTGGAGTACAGTGAGAGTGTAATATACTACAGTACAGTGGAGTACAGTGAGAGTGTAATATACTACAGTACAGTGGAGTACAGTGAGAGTGTAATATACTACAGTGCAGTGGAGTACAGTGAGAGTGTAATATACTACAGTGCAGTGGAGTACAGTGAGAGTGTAATATACTACAGTACAGTGTAGTACAGTGAGAGTGTAATATACTACAGTGCAGTGGAGTACAGTGAGAGTGTAATATACTACAGTACAGTGGAGTACAGTGAGAGTGTAATATACTACAGTACAGTGGAGTACAGTGAGAGTGTAATATACTACAGTGCAGTGGAGTACAGTGAGAGTGTAATATACTACAGTACAGTGGAGTACAGTGAGAGTGTAATATACTACAGTGCAGTGGAGTACAGTGAGAGTGTGAGCACAGTGCTGGGTCAGGACGGATTGTCTCTAAAACAGGAGCCATGACTGAGATCAATCTCATTAGAGACGAGACTGAGATGAGATTAAAACTCTCCAAATAACACACACACACACACACACACCAGCCAGTGTAGATATAATGGATGTGACATTGGTGTCAGAGGACAGTACGCACCCGATATTACAATGTTAACTCATTAGGACTGTTATTACCTGCCTCTGTTTATAACCCTGTAATAAATCATTTAAATATAGTCTGAGCCACAGCACAGCTTCACTAAGAGTTAATAAACACCGTCACATAACACGGAAATCAGCACCAGACCCGGGACCGGCTTAGAACCACAGAGAGAGTGGACTGTTCTCCGTGCAGCGGTGACACCGAGGGGTTTAAAAACTCCAGCAGCACTGCTGTGTCTGATCCACTCTACACCAGCACAACACACACTAACACACCACCACCACGTCAGTGTCACTGCAGCGCTGAGAATGATCCACCACCACATCACACCTGCTCTGTGGGGGTCCTGAGCGCTGAGGAACAGGGGGAGAGGGGGGTGATGTTATAAACACAATTACTACAATTATATCAGGTGTTTTTAACACAGAGCTGAGGACAGACACCTTCCACAAAAACACCTACTACTCAGGAATCATACATTAAACACTAAACATGTCTCTGAAAGTAAATATAAACTGTTTGAAGGCAGAGGAAGGAGTATTAACACCTAACGTCTACTACTATTTAATGCTAGAATAAATGTAGTTAGGAACGGCTACATCAGCTAATTATAGCCTTAGCTCCAACAAAAGAGGTTGGATTCAAGGACAAGGGTCAGATAACTGTAAAATATCTCAAGTGCACTAATATTATTAATCGTATGTAATAAAGCTTTACGTGAAATATTTACATCACACTCCAGAGCCCATAGTTACAGATAGCAAAACAAGCGAGCTCTGCTGTCCTGTCTCGTTTAAAAACAACACTTGTCTTCATTTTAAAGCCTGTAAATGTGATAAAACGACAATAAATAAATCGTCTACCTTCATATCAACTCTGTCACTGTGGAGGAATTAATTTAAACCGAGAAGCCGTCCATTCCGAGCCGAAAACACCAGCTAAACAGAGACAGCTTTAACTATGAGGGCACGATCAATTCTGAGCCAATCCTCCCTACGCCCTACACCCTAGACCCTACTGAGGCTCCAAACTCAACATAGCTGTGCTTATGTACATGTATTTGTGTCGGTTTTGTTTTTTTACGTAGGAATAAATAATTATTGGTTAAATTAAAGACTATTGTATTAATCCTAAATGAAGAATAATACAAATATTTAATTATTAATTAGATAATAGGAACGTTAGAACTGCTTCCTACAAAGTGCCCTAGGTAGGGTGCCTCGATGTGCTTTCGAATCCTTCCTCATAAACCGTCAACACATAGCAGCCAATCACAAGCGCGTCTCCAAGAGCCGCCACAACTAGTAACCAGTCACATTCACTTTGTTTTACCACCTATATTCCGACAACCGCCGCATCTAGAGCCTTGGGATTGGTACATTCTTGTAACTGCGATCCACTGACCAATTATAGCGCAAGTACTGGAGAAAGCTAACCAATCACCATGCGTAAAAGGCGTGGCTTTCCGGAAAACGGGTGTGAAAGCGATTTTTAAGCTTAGCATGCAGCTCGTTCATGTTTAGAAAGATGATATTAAATTATTTCAGATAGAAGTAAACAATAGTTGTCGATTTTTGGCTTCTAAGAAGATAAAGAACATGAGGGAAGTTCTTAAAATGACTAGATCTAGGCCTGGTTAGCGGATTTAGAGTGTCTCTTCTCAGTTAGCTCAGTCAGAATTAGTTTATTTACGTTATTAAAAGCTTCTAATTTTCCTACAACAATGGCCAGTGTACATGAGAGTTTATACTTCAACCCCATGATGACAAACGGAGTGGTTCAAGCCAATATCTTTGGGATAAAGGACTGGGTTACGCCATATAAAATAGCAGTTTTAGCTTTGTTGTATGAAATGGCAACGACGAAACCCATGGCTCTTTTGGACAGAAGAAGGTTAAATAAACTTATTTTGCCTCTACAGCAGGTTTGTAAACTTATTTGGCTCTTTTTCCAGCAAATCTGTCATTTCTGTGGCGACGCTGTAGCTGAATTTTCCGTTCCACCTTAAATGGTGCAGCTGTTACATTCTGGCGCCTCAGGCACCGACACGCTTCCCACTGTAACAGCTGCACCATTTAAGGTGGAACGGAAAATTCCATCAAAAAGACGGTTTTAGTTTCTTAATCTTCAGATTTAGTTCTGTAACCTGCAGGAGAAGGGGGTAGGAAAATAATAATCTATTCTGAGGGCACAGTTTTGCCATGTGAGTTATAAAATATGGGAACGAGATAGGATATAGTGACCACAAATAAAACTACTGTATTCCAGATGGGGGTTTAACGTGCTCAAAAAGTGCTGTACAAGTCAACAGCAAAACTCTGACACAGAAAGAGAAGACTATAAACAGGAGATCAAGAAAAGTGCAATTTAAGGAGGACAATGGAATGATATATTAATTGTGGGAGGACACTGTAAGGCACTGTAACAGTGAGAGTCTGGTGTGTGTCCCAGGGTCCGGATTTAACGTTTAATCAGTTCCTGAAGACGGTGGAGGAGTGCAGTCTTCTGATGGTGAGCGCCGTTAAACTCAGGTAAATCTCCAGTGACTCGTGTTGACGTTCTGTGGGGGTTGATTTGCCTCGCTTTAGTGATTTTTAAATGGCGGTTGTTCTCATTTTAGGTTGTTTACGATGGTCGATCAAGAGCTGCAGGACATGGAGCACTTCTTCACCATCCTTCCAAACGCCTTCAGTGATTCTGAAGCTTTTAAGACAAGTGTTGTGGGTGAGTGATTACAACACCACCATCGTCTGTTCATTGTCTATAAACACATGGGCGGTTCAAACCCCTGGACTCTTTAGCCTCCGCAAATGCCTCTTCATGAACAGTAAAGATAAGGAGGTCATTACGAGGAACATCTGTCTGATTTCTTCCAAATAATTTTAACCACAGATTCAAGCAAATGATATAAAGCTCTTTGAGGTGAGACTCTAAATCACGCTTTGAGTTTAGAAAGTTTCAGCTGGAAAAGGAGTAGAAAGAGAAGCCGAAGGAACTGTAGGTGAAGGTGGTGAAGGTGGAGAAGGAGGTGTAGAGGTTGGGTATAATTTGTGCTTCCGAGGGAACGTAAGAAACCTTCATTGACACGTAGCACAGCCGAAGAAGTGTCTCAGGATGCAGAGGTTCAAGTCTGTTGTTCTCAGCCCTGTCCCCTGTCCCCTGTCCCGTCTCTGTCCAGGTTTGTTTATGCGTCAGATGCTGCTGGCGTATAATAAACTGTCCTTCAGTCAGGTTTATAAACTGTACCGGTCACTGCAGCAGTACACGTGCCACGAAGCACGACTCTCGTCCCTGGCGCCCGAGGACATGGAGCTGACCAGCGAGGACCCCCCCGACCCCCCGGACAAAACCGAACTGGACTTGGGACCACTGCAGCAGTCGGACCTACGGTCAGTCAGCAACGGGACGTGAATATCTCAGCAAGAGACCCATCTTTAACATAGTCTCTTCATAATAATAACAACAGCTTCTCTCTGTTTCCTGAAGTTCCGAGGCTCAGGGTCCACTCTCTCAGAAACAGGCCGAGTACTTCCTCGCTCGACAGGTCAGTGACCGCTCCACACACTCCTGGGTTTCACACTCCATTCACACGGAAGTTATAAGAAGTGTTTCACCGCTCACATCTTCCTGAACAAAGCACAGCCAATCAGAACAGAGCTCATTTACATAAAACCATCTCACTGTTAAACTCCATTTGAAGGATTGTCTTTGAGAGGGGTTTAGATTCGTGAAGAAGCCACAGAGACGTCACACCTCACAGTAAATGCAGGGAGTAAGAAGCGTATGGGCTCTTTAAGCACTGAGATGCTGCTGAAGTGGTGTGAGACTCTGGTTGTGTTTGATGTTTAAAGGCGTATCTGCTGAAGAACGACGAGAATAAAGCCATGAAGCCGTCGACGCTCCAGGACGATCTCAACAACATCCTCAAATTCAACCCCGACTTTGCTGAAGCGGTGAGTTCATCAGGAGAAAGACTGAGTGAGTGAGTGAGTGAGACAAACAAAAGTGTGACTTTCCCATTTCTGCTTAAAAAATGAATGAATGATTTCTCCTCTCTTTCTCTCTCTCTCTTTCTCTCTCTCTCTCTCTCTTTGTCTGTCTCTCTCTGTCTGTGTCTCTCTCTCTCTCTGTCTGTGTCTCTCTCTCTCTCTCTCTCTGTGTCTCTCTCTCTCTCTGTCTGTGTGTCTCTCTCTCTCTGTCTGTCTCTCTCTCTCTGCAGCACTATCTGAGTTATCTGAACAGTGTGCGAGTTCAGGACATTTATATCTCGACCCACAGCCTGCTGCACTATTTCGATCGTCTGATTCTCTCCGGAGGAGAAGGGAAGAGTAACGGAGAGGAGGGATATGGGAGGAGCCTGAGATACGCCGTCCTCAATCTGGCAACCCTGCACTGCCGCTTCGGGCACTAGTGAGGATCACACACACATCCAGTGTAATATAATGTTTCTAGGAGGTGGTTGTTAGGATGCTGCCGGTGTTGTGCCGGCTCTGTCCCGCTCCGCGGCGTTTAGAAGCGTAACCCTGGGCGCTGTGTTACTGTGTTCTCTGTGTGTTTCAGTCAGCAGGCGGACCTGGCTCTGCAGGAGGCCATTCGAATCGCGCAGGAAGCTAACGACCACGTCTGCCTCCAACACTGTCTGGTAAATTCATCCAGATTTAATTTTGTAGCCTTTTCACCTCCTGCTGTCGCTGAGAGGCAGGAACAAGAGAAAGAACCACAGAGAAAAACCCAGAACCGACAGTGGACCCTGCCGTTACTGACAGTGAATAAACGAGAGAGAATATTCATCCACGGCCGGGCGATATGTGTCTGAGATCATACCACAATATGTTTCTTATTTACAGTCGATACAATATAATAATTACAATATCAGTGTCTATAATATGTCAAAGTCTAATATTATACACCATCAATATTCATCATTTTAAGAAAAATTATAAATCATTTTAAATCTGCTTCTCTCTCTCTGGGTCTCTCTCTGTATCTCTCTCTCTTTCTATTTCTCTATCTCTTTCTCTCTCTCTCTCTCTCTCTCTCTCTCTCTCTCTCCCTCTGCAGAGTTGGTTGTACACTCTGGAGCAGATGAAGGGCTCCGACAGCGCGGCGCTGACCGAGGACTCGGTCAAAATGGCTGCTCACTTCTGTTTACCTGTACGTTTCCGCTGCTGTTTGAAGGGTTTGTACTGAGAGACAATGAGAAATATCCACACCACAGATTCTCCTCCTAAACCAAGCCCTGTGTCTGTGTCTGCTCAGTACCTGGCGTCCCTGGGTATCCAGTCTCTGGTCCAACAGGGGGCGCTGCAGGGGATGTCAGCAAATAAACTGCTGGAAGCCCTGCGAGGGACGGACGTCATACACTGGAAGCAGAGCCTGTCGGAGCTGATCGACATCAGCCTCGCGCAGACCGCCTCCATATGGAGGATGTACGGGAAGAGGTCAGACGTCAGCAAAACTTTTAAAAGCTTTAGAGTTACGTGGTTTTAAAAATGATAGCAATTTATCTCAATTTTAGGTTTTAAATGGTGATCAAATCTGAAGACGATTATTCACTGTTTACACTTAATAACTCTAATTTTCCCAAAAAGAAAGACTCAGACGTCCTTACGTGGTCATGACTGTGTGTGTGTGTGTGTGTGTGTGCGCGCAGTACTATGGCCCGGCAGCAGGCTCAGCTCCTCTTGAACATGAACAGTCTAGAACCGGTGAACTTCGGCGTTCAGCAGAACAACACAGAACCATTTGCCATCGCTCTCTGCCACCTCGCAGAACTCCACGCAGAACAGGTGAACTTAAACGTTACCTAGAACCGGGAACCTTTATGTTTTCACTAGAAAAGGAATTCTTCAACATTCTAGTTAGAACTTGGTACCTTAAGCCTTTTATCTAGAACATGGAACCTTTTCATCTTTTAGTTCCTGTAGCTTCTTGCAGCGACAGAGGTTTAAGTTTGTTTGGAAATGTAGGAATAAGCTGTAATGAACAGTCTCTCTCTCTCTCTCTCTCTCTCTCTCTCTCTCTCTCTCAGGGTCTGTATGGACCTGTTAGTGACATCATTATTCACCTGAAACAGAGGTTTCCTCCTCACACTCAGCACGCCAAGGTCAGCTTCACCTTCAACACGTTCATCAGAAAACAACTGCAACAAATTACTGACAGAGTCAATGGCTTTTACATTTACACTCTCTAAAATCTTCATACAATGCCCGCAGCCCATCTGACAGAGTGTAATACACTACAAGAAGGGTAGGGGGCAATATGACAGAGTTTATTACACTACAGGAAGGGTAGGGGGCGATATGACAGAGTGTAATACACTACAGGAAGGGTAGGGGGCGATATGACAGTGTAATACACTACAGGAAGGGTAGGGGGCGATATGACAGTGTAATACACTACAGGAAGAGTAGGGGCGATATGACAGAGTGTAAAACACTACAGGAAGAGTAGGGGGCGATATGACAGAGTGTAATACATTACAGGAAGAGTAGGGGGCGATATGACAGAGTGTAATACACTACAGGGAGAGTAGGGGGCGATATGACAGAGTTTATTACACTACAGGAAGAGTAGGGGGCGATATGACAGTGTATTACACTACAGGAAGAGTAGGGGGCGATATGACAGTTTATTACACTACAGGAAGAGTAGGGGGCGATATGACAGAGTTTATTACACTACAGGAAGAGTAGGGGGCGATATGACAGAGTGTATTACACTACAGGAAGAGTAGGGGGCGATATGACAGTTTATTACACTACAGGAAGAGTAGGGGGCGATATGACAGTTTATTACACTACAGGAAGAGTAGGGGGCGATATGACAGAGTGTATTACACTACAGGAAGAGTAGGGGGCGATATGACAGAGTGTAAAACACTACAGGAAGAGTAGGGGGCGATATGACAGAGTGTAATACATTACAGGAAGAGTAGGGGGCGATATGACAGAGTGTAATACACTACAGGGAGAGTAGGGGGCGATATGACAGAGTTTATTACACTACAGGAAGAGTAGGGGGCGATATGACAGTGTATTACACTACAGGAAGAGTAGGGGGCGATATGACAGTTTATTACACTACAGGAAGAGTAGGGGGCGATATGACAGAGTTTATTACACTACAGGAAGAGTAGGGGCGATATGACAGAGTGTATTACACTACAGGAAGAGTAGGGGGCGATATGACAGTTTATTACACTACAGGAAGAGTAGGGGGCGATATGACAGTTTATTACACTACAGGAAGAGTAGGGGGCGATATGACAGAGTGTATTACACTACAGGAAGAGTAGGGGGCGATATGACAGAGTGTAATACACTACAGGAAGAGTAGGGGGCGATATGACAGAGTAATACACTACAGGAAGAGTAGGGGGCGATATGACAGAGTGTAATACACTACAGGAAGGGTAGGGGGCGATATGACAGAGTTTATTACACTACAGGAAGAGTAGGGAGCGATATTACAGAGTGTGACACTGGGGAAACTCTGTTGTGTTGTTGCAGCTGTGGATGCTCTGTGACCTGAAGATCCAGTTTGAGAGAGCTATGAATCATGGGAAGTATCACCTTGCGGAGCCACTTGTCATAGCCATCTCAGCCTTGAACTCCACAGAGGGACTCTACAGGTACGACACACCTGCACGGGTGGCGTTACTGTGCTACGGTGGCCCAGAGAGTCACCCACAGGGATTATTAAGTAAAGAGTAGAAAAGTCAGGACAGGCACATCTCCGCAGCGAGGCACGCTCAGTGCATCTGTGTTTTCTGTTTTTGTTTTCATTGTTATGCTATGTTTTTACTTCCTAAACACTGTAGTGTTTGACCTTTCTGGGCCACCGTAGTCTACAAGTGTAAGAGAATAAATAAAATAATTATTAAACATTAAGTCTTGATTTTGAAGGAAAGCCCAGTTGCTGAAGGCGATGAACCAGACGTCTGAGGCCTCCAGGATCCTGCAGCAGGTTCAGCAGCTCAGCGAGAAGAACAAGAACACTGAGATGATCATCAGGTGTGTGTGTGTTTAACCTGACTGATCTGTCTGAAAGATATACTCCCAGAAGCGCTGTGGCTGGTCAGTGTGTGTTTAAGGAGGTTCCAGCCTGTGTGTTGTATGTGGAGTTCTCCCAGGTTCTCAGTACAGTGTAATGTTTATGAAACTCTGTATGAGACGATGTGGTAACAGTGTAACTCTAAACACAACGTGTGTGTGTGTGTGTGTGTGTTAACAGGGTGCTCTTGTCCACGGCGGAGCTGCACTGGGACTCATGTGGGTTCTCCACAGCTCTCCCTCTCCTCCTGCAGGCGTTAGCTTTAGCACGACAGCACAACCTCCAGAGTCTAGAGTCAGAGACTATACTACACCTGGCCTTTACACAGGTATACACACACACACACACACACACACACACACACACACACACAGTCCTCCTCCCTCTTTCTCTATTATTGATCATTGCTCTAATGCCATTGTGTGTGTGTGTGCGTAGCTGATGCTGGGGGTTCCGGAGCAGGCTCTGGTGCTGGTGCAGAACGTGTTGGAGTGTGTATTAGCTCACGGTTCGGTTCTAGATAAAGCTCGAGCCCTGTTGCTGACTGCTCGCTGTCAGGCCACTCTCGCCGCTTCAGCACCGGAGGAACAGAGACTACAGGGTAAACACACACACACACACACAGCTTTAATAATGAGATCCGAGATTGTGTTTACTCCTGTCATTACAGTGCCTCCCGTTTCTAACGCTGACACAAAGTATTCTTTGATATTTTCCATCTCTTTCACATCATTCTCTTCTCTCTGTTTCTCCTCTTTCATTTCTCTTCTTTCATCTTTCCACCTCTCATTCATTCAATATGTCCCTTGTGTGTTATTCTTTTCCTCATGCTCCCTCCATAACTCTCTTCTTACGGACGTATCGCTCCCTTTTTTCTTTTCTTCCCTCTCTTTCCCTCCACATTACTCTCTCTTTTTGTTGTACTCTCTCTCTCTCTCTCTCTCTCTCTCTCTCTCTCTCCTGCAGCTGTACAGGTGTGTGTAGAGACGGTGTGTGAGGCAGGTGTGTATTTTTCTCAGCTGAACTGTAAACAGCGTCTGCGGGAGGTTTACTATCTTCAGGCTCGATTATATCACACACTGGGAGACGTCTCTGAGAGAAACAAGAGCGCTCTTCTCTTCCGTCTGCTCAACCAGGAGCTCCCTCCATCCAGCACCACAGCGGTTACACTGCTGTAAACACACACACACACACACACACACACACACACACAGCTGAGCACAACAATAAATGGAGTTTTTGTTTGTAACTTGTGTGTTGTGTTAATTATTTGCATAAATCTCCAAACAATACAAATGTATAATGAGTTATAAATCATTTGAAAGTAACGTGTACCCTAATTTTAACCTTAAAACTTACCTAACTTTAAAGGAGCGTATTCCCCCTGAGCCCTGTTCAGAACGCCCGCTTTCAGCACCTGTTCCTTTAAATGATAATGAGCCGCTCGCTGTTCACCCCGACCCCGAGCGCACAGCAGTGAGGAGCGAGGAGCAGAAGCTCTGGTTTTTAGCCGTTTTCACTCTGTTCTCTTTCTTCTCCTTTTTTACTCAGTGCTCTTATTTCTCCGCGCTCGTTGTGTCTGTTTTGCTGAGTTTAACCTCGTCACATAAACACGGGTCCAGCGCAGTGATTGGACAGACTCAGACGAGGGGGCGGGGCCATTCTGAAGTCGTTGCACTTGACGTCAGAAGCGGAGCAGAATCAGAACGACTCGTTTTATCTCGTGTTTCAGACTCAGGCAGCGCTCAGAGAACAGACTGGGGTCTTGTTTCACAGTGTGTGGGTTGGTGGACTAAGATCCAGTAATGTGGACATGCTCAGAACAAGGGGTTTCTTTACAGTATGTCTCCTTAAAGAGATGCACCCCTGGAGGAAGAGACGTCCCTCCCCACACAGGTCTTGGTCCCACAACGTGGACACACGCGGATCTGCGCAGGCGCGGTCCCTGTTGGACGAGGGAGGTGGACCGTGGAGCGAGACCCTGTGAGTCCCGGGGAAGATGGAGGCTCTGGGCGGGTATCCGAGCAAACCCAGCCCGCGGAGCCGAACGCTGCCGGTGCTGCTGAGCCTCGCCGTGTGCTTGGGCTCCCTGTACCTGCTCCACTCCAGACTCTCCAGACCCCGGAGACTCCGGGACTTCTACTCCTTCGAGGTGAAGGACTCCCGGGGGAGGACCGTGTCTCTGGAGAAGTACCGAGGAAAAGTGAGGAGCTGCTTATAACTTTTATAAACTTCATGAACTGTGTCTATAGCCTCTGTTTCTCTTCTGAAAATAACGATGCGCGTGCTCTAGCATCAGGCGATTAAACCAATAGGCTTCTAATGGGAATTCACCATTCCACCTTAAATAGTTCCATCAGTAAAGTGTGGGGTGTTTAAACGTGTTGTTTCAGAGCGTGTCAAACTTGCATTTATTGTAATTTTCAGTTCCATCTTAAATCCTGCAGTGTTTGTAAATAAGCAGAAAATGTCGGTTTCATAAAGGAGTTTCTTTTCCACCTTAAAACGTGCGTTTTCTTCATAAATAAGCATCTGAAAAAATTGAGGTTCCTGGAATTCCAAGTTCCACCTTAAAACATGCAGTTATAAACTTCTGAAGAAAGTTGGATTCTTGCTGGAATTCTTTCTTCCACCTTAAAAAAAATAGCATTTCACTTGTTTATGAAGCAAAACTGATTCTTATTAGAACTTTACCTTCCACCTTAAGAAGTGCAGTAATTACACGTATAACGGTGTTTTTAAGAGAACTGCTTTAGAGCAAAGCTGCTACTAATTGAAGTTGTCATTTCCACCTTAAAACGTGCAGAACTGCTGTATACTAAAATGTATAAATGAATTCTTGTTGGATTTTCCAGTTCCACCTTAAACCCGGAGGCTAATAAGTAAATAAATCAGGAGCGTGTTTAAAAACAGCTGCTTTCTGCTGCAGCATTTAAGGTGGAATGGAGAGTTCCAAACATAATTTCAAAAAGAAGACGCTTTCTGCCACGTAGTTCACTAAAACACCCCACTGACTACACCCCCGCTGTTCTGCCGAGTTTAAGGTGGCTCTGCCGCTCTTAAGGTGGTCTTTGTAAGTGTTTATAACTGAAACCCGTGTTTTCTCTTCGTCTGTTGTGAGATCTCGCTGGTTGTAAACGTGGCAAGCCACAGCGAGCAGACGGAGGAGAACTACAGGTTCCTGCAGGAACTCCACAGGGAGCTGGGAACGGCGCATTTCAACGTTCTGGCGTTCCCCTGCGGCCAGTACGGACACACAGAACCCGGTTCTAGCAAAGAGGTGGAGGCCTTCGCCAAGTCCAACTACGGAGTGACTTTCCCCATCTTCAGCAAAATCAAAATCATGGGCTCGGAAGCAGAACCTGCCTTCAGATACATCACAGGTACTGAGGGAGTTCTAGATAACCCAGAACCTGCCTTCAGATACATCACAGGTACTGAGGGAGTTCTAGATAACCCAGAACCTGCCTTCAGATACATCACAGGTACTGAGGGAGTTCTAGATAACCCAGAACCTGCCTTCAGATGCATCACAGGTACTGAGGGAGTTCTAGATAACCCAGAACCTGCCTTCAGATACATCACAGGTACTGAGGGAGTTCTAGATAACCCAGAACCTGCCTTCAGATACATCACAGGTACTGAGGGAGTTCTAGATAACCCAGAACCTGCCTTCAGATACATCACAGGTACTGAGGGAGTTCTAGATAACCCAGAACCTGCCTTCAGATGCATCACAGGTACTGAGGGAGTTCTAGATAACCCAGAACCTGCCTTCAGATACATCACAGGTACTGAGGGAGTTCTAGATAACCCAGAACCTGCCTTCAGATACATCACAGGTACTGAGGGAGTTCTAGATAACCCAGAACCTGCCTTCAGATACATCACAGGTACTGAGGGAGTTCTAGATAACCAGAACCTGCCTTCAGATACATCACAGGTACTGGGGGAGTTCTAGATAACCCAGAACCTGCCTTCAGATACATCACAGGTACTAACGGAGTTCTAGATAACCCAGAACCTGCCTTCAAATACATCACAGGTACTATCTGAGTTCTAGACAACCCACCTATACGCCACAGATTAATGGGGTTCTAGACAACACAACCAAAACTCAAATATATCACAGGTACTGAGTTCTAGATAACCCATAAACTGCCTTAAAATACATAACAGATACTAATTGAGTTCTAGATAATCCAGCCATACATCTCAAATACATCACAGGTACTAAGTGAGTTCTAGATAACCCGACCAAACATGTAAATTCTAGATAATCTCATTTGAGCTGAACTCAAAAAGTAACAGATCTCTTTATTATTCGGAGGTGAAAGTGATTTATTGTGATGTGATCCTTACTGAAGCACGTTCTGAATCTAAACTGTGTTCTCTCTCGGTTCTCCTCAGACTCTGTGCAGCGAATACCAAAGTGGAACTTCTGGAAGTTTCTGGTGAACGCTGAGGGTCAGGTTCTCCGGTTCTGGAGGAACGAGGAGCCCATGGACGGGATCAGGCAGGAGGCCACGACTCTGGTTCGGGAAATAATTCTGAAGAAAAGGCACGAACTGTGAGGACTTGGACGGTTCTGCTGAGTCTAGAACATGCAGACGAACTCAGAAAATCCTCCTGAGGGAAAGACCCCCGTTCCGCCGTGTGCTGCGGTGCCTTGAGAACGTCTCAGAACCCTACGTGCAGATCCAGAGAGAGTGACTGTGTTGTTCAGGAGTCCGATGATTTTTATTTCTCCTTTGACTCTGTGCCACTTTAGAACCTTCTGCATGTGTGAAATGCCATCAGATCCTCACCGCAGTGTTCCTGCTCAGAGAAGAGGCTGTAGATTCAGTGAATTGGGAACAAACTGTGACAGAGGCTGGAGTCGGCCGGTGATTCCAGCGACTCACACACACACACTCACTCACACTCACACTCACACACACTCACACACACTCACACACTCGGAGACTGAGGCTGCGGCGGTGATTTATTTCTGAAGAAGGATCAGAGACGACTCTGTGGACATTTTGTTTATTGGGATTTTGTTTGAAATGGAAAATGGAAACAGGGAAAAGACTGGTTTAATTCTAATGTAATTTCTGATTTGAAAAGAAAATCGCAAGCCCATAAAATCAGGAAGGTGCTGCGTGTGTGTGTTCTGAGGCCGTGGTCAGTGCGACTCGAGGTGCCGTCACTTTGACAGTTTTCTGCTGTTCACCCGCTCTGTGGAACCGCTCTGGAACCACAGCCGGTTCTCTTCAGTCTGCCGCTGTGTCTCAGGGGTCTGGGGAAGACCACGTTTTCTTTGTGGATTGTGATGAGATATCGGTTTAAAGCGGCTTGAGTCACGACTCTGTTTCTAGCGTAAAAACTTAAACCAGTTCTACAACATTGTTCTGAAGTGTCCAGAGTTGTTCTCTGTCTGGTTCCTCAGTGTGTTCCAAAGCCGTCCCAGTGCAGCGTCTCTGTTCACAGCGAGAGCAGTAGAGTACAGTCACAGTAAACAGTCAATGAAGAGTTAACTCCCAAAGCTATGATTCATTTTTCAAGTGTCTGAATCATCTCTTGGCCAGTGATTCAGGGAGTCGAAACTCTTGGAGTCGACTCGTCAGTTTACGCCTTTTGCTTGAAGGAGGAGCTCTGCACCATGTCTCATATCTCTCTCTGATCTGAGTGCGCTGTAAACAGTGGATAAACCATGACTCCGTCCTGACTCCGGATCAAACTCACAGCAGCTCTGAGAACAGCAGAGAACAGGAAAAGTGCCGCTCCAAACACACAGCATCTTCCTGATTTTAACTCCTCACAGATTTATTTACGGATTTTAAAACAGGAATCACAAGAGATCGTTTCCCATTTTCATTTTTTTTTTAAATCAAAACTCTAACAATGAAAAAGTAAACAGACCCTGACCTCACTCCTCTGTGTTCTGCATATTTTTTTTAAACATTAAAAAATAAAACTGTTTCACTCTAAAAGCAAATGAACGACAGTAATTTACCACCAGAAGCCTACAGTACTTTAGCCCCTCCCACAGAGGGCGCTGCTCTCACTTTCAACAACTACAGCAGATTAGCCACGCCCCTAAAACATAAGTATAGACATGTTTACAGAGCCCCACCCACAATGTTTACAGTTGTTTACTTCCACCACCAATGGCCACAGAAGGTAAGTCCTGCCCACTTCAGGTTGAAGTGACAGTGTTGTTCCTGCGGAGCGTCGGCTCGGAGTTGGTGTAGCGTCAGAAAACTATTAAACGTTGTGCTGTTTCTGTCTGTTGTGAAGTGGAGGGATCCTCCTAGAGCCGGACGATGTGGACAAAATATACATCACAGTGTATTTCTTAATACGATATAATTCTGATATCGATAAAAACAATATATCAGCCACAGAACAACTGCCAACAAACAACAAACATGACATCATCAAATAAAACTACTGGCTTTGTCAAGATTAATGCTTTAAAATTAAACTTAAACTTTAGTGAATGAACATCAATGAGACGCAGTAAATAATATAATAATGTGAATTAAACATTGAAAATGTGTTTAATAATTATATCGTTATTGAAACATTTTATATCACGATGTCTATTGATATTGAATTATTGTCCAGCCCTAGATCCTCCCTCCCTTCACCCCACAGCTTTGATCTTCAGGTCCTGGGACTTTGAGGAGGTCTCGAACAGGGCGTAGATCCTCTCTCCGTTCCTGAACTCCATTCTTCTGAAGGTGTAAATGCAGGCCTTGGTCTCCGAGTTGTAGAAGGTGACCCACTTTTCGTCCACGTCCAGGCAGACCCCCAGGACCCGGGGCAGGGTCTCGAGGGGCAGGTGTCTGCTGGGGTCCTCCAGGGCGGTGAAGGACTGTCTGTAGTGGTAGAGACACCAGTAGCCCACAGACGGAGAGAAGGTGAACCTCCCCCTCCTGGGAGCCGAGTGTCTGCAGACCCCCAGAGTGAACTCCCTGTTCACCTCCACCTCCCAGTGGTGCCGCCCCGAGGAGAAGCCCTGCGTGGACACCACACACTCGTACTTATCGAACCGCTCCGCCCCGTTATCAGCGGCTCTCCTCTCCCCCAGTCGCACTCCTTTACCGCCGTCACAAAGAACGAGGGAGCAGTGAGCTGTGGCGGGATCCAGCACCACGTCGGCTGAGAGGAGGGAGAGAGAGAGAGAGAGGGAAAGAGATGTAGTGAGAGGAGCCCCTGACTGGTGTAGAGTGGGTTGGTTACCTGAGCTCGGAATAGAGCCCTGCGGTGGTCTCTCACCTGCTGTGAGGGTCTTCCCCGTGCGGATGTAGTCGGGGAGCCTCAGTGCACAGATCTTCTGCCTCAGCGCCGCGTTCTCCCTCCTCTCCTCCTCGAGGGCCTTCTTCAGGTGAGCCATCTCCAGCAGAACGTCCAGGCTCTTGGTGACCTCCACCAGCAGGTGGCGCTGCAGAGCGGGGGCGGTGTGGTGGTCTTGGACGTGTGTCGTGCAGAAGGAGGCGAGGCAGGTCAGACAGGATTTAGAAGCTTTCAGCTTGATGCCCTCACACAGGTCACAGGCCACCTGTCCGGGCTCGGCCGGGTTCTCCTGGTTCTCCCGGGGGTCGTCAGAGCGGAGGCTCGGCGGTGCCTCACGGGACCAGTCTGTCCTCACAGATACAGCACTGTCCACACCACTGTCCTGGACACTGAAACATTACAAACGCTACAGAACCAAGACACCCATTCTACACTGGAGTCCAGCTGTGGCTCTGCATACTTTCTTACCCCACCTTTTCAGGAAAACACAGAGCAGGTGTGTGTCACTGATGAAGGACTAGAGGACGGGCGACACACACTGTGCAGCGACAGATGAGCTACTGTCTCTGACTCTACATCTACAAGGTGGACCAACGAGGGAGGAGTGTCTCACAGAGTGGACAGAGAGTGGACACAGGGTTTAAAAACTCCAGCAGCACTGCTGTGTCTGATCCACTCTACACCAGCACAACACACACTAACACACCACCACCACGTCAGTGTCACTGCAGCGCTGAGAATGATCCACCACCACATCACACCTGCTCTGTGGGGGTCCTGAGCGCTGAGGAACAGGGGGGAAGCGGGGCAATGAAGTATGCAGAGCAACAGGAGGGTTTATTATTTAGTGTGAGTTACTGTAAGGGTGTAAGTGGTGTGTGACGGTGGGGGGGTGAAGTACCTGAGGACGTCCACAGACACTGTCCCACTCGCTGTGGAGTAGCCACTCGTCCCTGAGCGGGAGTCTGACCGCCGTGGCCCTCTCCTGCTGTATACAACATTTACACGTTAATGAACAGCCAGGCCTCTAGGTGTCAGTGTAACAGCTGGTTTAGAACACACAGAGGAGCATTATTCCTTAAAACACACTAAATAATCTGTAACAACAACTGTCCAGTAACTCTTTCATTTGTCTAATATTCACAATTACCATCTGCACCATCACACACTCACTCAGTCACACAGTTATTCAAGTGTTCACTCAATCACTCAAACAGTCCATCACACACTAACAGTTATTCACACACTCACTCACACACCCTCACTCAGTCACACAGCTATTCAAGCATTCACTCAGTCACTCACACACACAGTCCATCACACACTGACAGTTATTCACACACACACTCAGTCACTCACACACACAGTCCATCACACACTGACAGTTATTCACACACACACTCAGTCAGTCACAGTTATTAAAACATTCACTCAGTCACTCAAACACAGTCCATCACACACTAACAGTTATTCACACACTCACTCAGTCACTCACACAGTCCACTGACAGTTATTCACATACTCACTCTGTCACTCAGTTATTCACACATTCACCCGTCACTCACACACAATTCATCACACACTCACTCTGTCACTCACATTCACAGTCCATCACACACTGACAGTTATTCACACATTCACTCTGTCACACAGTTATTCAAGCATTCACTCAGTCACTCACACACACAGTCCATCACACACTGACAGTTATTCACACATTCACTCTGTCACTCACACAGTTATTAAAGCATTCACTCAGTCACTCAAAAATGCAGTGCATCACACGCTAACAGTTATTCACACACTCACTCAATCAGTCACACAGTTATTCAAGCATTCAATCACTCACTCACACGCAGTCCATCACACACTGACAGTTATTCACACACTCACTCACATTCACACACAGTCCATTACTCAGTCATACACACACTCACTCACAGAGGCACAAGCCATCACACATTTACACAGTTATTCACACACTCACACGTTCACCCTGTCACTCACACATTCACTCTGTCACACACACACACACACACACACTTTGGACAGATATAAAAATGCTTCCAGTGTCGGGCTGGTTCGCTCCGGTCAGACCGATGAGTCGCTCCACGGAGCGTCCGCTCGCCTCAGACTCACGACTCGGGGAACTGCCCCTGACCCACTGTTTACTTTAGGAACAAACACAAGTGAAAACATGATTAAAGGACTTTGGAACAAAGCGTCCACTAACACCTTCCCTGGGGGTGATAAATATAATACAGTTCACAGGGCTCTGGCTCCGGGAACTCCCACTAAAACTAGGATGTGTTCCCTACCTCTGATCCTCTGGGTTCTTCCCTCCTTTGAACTCGATGAGTCGATCTGCTGACCACCCGCTGGCCGCAGACTCACGGCTCGGAGAACTGGACCTTCCCGGACTCCTGCTTCAAAATAAAACACAACAGAGTTCCTGTGTTCCCAAACAGACCGAGATTCAGCACGAACAGCGTTCGACGTCGTCTGAGGGACAGAGGACATCGTGTCTCCGTTGTGTTTAACCCAGTTGTAGGAGCTGTTTCTGCTGCAGTGACCGACACCAGACGCTGAGTGTGAGCAGTAACCATCACCCAGGGGTAAATGTGATTAACAGAGTGTTATAAAGCTCTGGGTTTTACCTGTTCTCCATTTGATCCTCGGTCATCTGCAAATCCAGAAGAGCGGCTTGGATGGTTTCGTCCGGTGTGTGTTCCTTCCTCGGAGGGTTGTGTGTGAGACGCAGGTGGAGTTGGTTCAGAGAGGTTTTCTGTTTCATGGAAAGTGGATTTTCAGGATTTTATCATAAAGCAGAAAGTGGGCGGAGTTTGTGGAGATCTGGTGTTCATCTGAAACTCAGAACGAGGCACAGGGCGTATTTTTTTACCAGGACTATAGAGGGTTTGTATAAGGTTTGTTCTGTATCTAGACTCCCCACCGTCCACTGTCCCCCACCGTCTACTGTCATCACTTTCTGTGAGGGGCTTTTAGAGGAGGACGTCTGGTTCTATTCTCCTCCACTGTCCCCCACCGTCTACTGTCCTCAATGTCCTGGCTGTAAACAGATTTCCTATTGGTTGAATGAGCCCTGAATTGATCAGAGGTGGATTTAACAGGAACTCACTTTGAAACGGAGTAAAACAATTATACACAGTTCCTCACTGATTACGGGACTAATCTATTAAAATAAAATAAATGGAAAAACCTGAGCTGAGTGTGGATAAGACCTGAGGGACATTAGAACTACTGCACTAGGTATACTTTGCCCCGGAACCGGGTTCTTTTTTGGTACCTGCTCTTGCGTGGTTCCTGTGAGCTGTCAGACAGAGACCATTGTACATCACAGTGACATCTCTATTCTTAGACACCTTAAATACACTGCCTACTGAGACACCTTAATCTGGCTGAAATTTAAAGCAGCGTCAAACTGTTCCTCAGCTGCTAAAGCAATCCCATGATGCATCACAATTTCAGCCCCTGAACAGGAGTGAAATCCCCTTTAAAACACCATTACTTCCGTAAACAAATCAGCAACTCCACACACACACACACTTCCCGATTACCGCAGCACTCTTTATTTCAAGTATATAAAATCATTTTTTTACAGATTGAGTACACTGTAAAAATGTCATCAAAAATATCAGAATAATAGTGTTTCAGATTCAGAAAATAAAACCTGTTACACACACCTTACCCCTGCCTTTACTTGTGGGTCCAGCGCTGTGATTGGATGCTGTCAGACAGGGGGCGCTGTAATTCTCAATCATCTGCACAATATGTAAAAAAACGCAGCACACAATAAGAACGGCTGGTTTTATCCTGTGTTTTCTGACTCGGGCAGCACAAAGAAAACTGGGGGTTCTTGTTTCACAGTGTGTGCTTTGGTGGACTCCAGATTCACACTTTAATATCAACTTGAACCTGACAAGTGATTTACATATGCACCATTTTATAAATATGATTTTACATGTGTCATGAAGTGATCTGCAACAGGAATGAGACACTGGATAAAATCAAGGGGTTTTCGTCAGCCACCGATCCGAGGAGCATTAGGGTGAAACGGGAGTTTGCTGAGTCCAGCCGAGTCGTGTAGGTTTGTTGATAATTAAAGGGGTGTGGCCGTAAGATGATTGACATATGGGCATGCTGATAGACACCGGTACCGTTGCCCTCCGTGTGACTCATTACTCCTAAGTGAGAAATGCACTGGAGGATAAAGTGCTAACAGTTTTCCATTCGATCCAGTGTTAAAAATGCTAATATGGCTAACAGAGCATTCTTTACCTCACTGACATAAAGAGGAGATGGGCTTCTGTGCTTTTATGGTATGGTGGTGTTCCAGGTGGGTGCTAAGGTGTTTCTATCATAACGTCACTGTCTGATTAAAAACACGTATCTCCATTTTTTATCGATTTTTATCGATTATTTAGACAATAATCTGTCTGTTCATAACGACTGATATCAAACTGACCAACGAAAAGCTGGAAAATCAGTTTCTTTAACGTTTCTTGACTGGCTGCTGGACCTCCATCAAAACCACGTATCTCCACCCTGCCCCGTTCTCCTGGAGCTGTCTGAGTGTTGGAGCTAAAGTCAATGACTGATCTCACGTTTACTCACGTGTAACATCAGAGCAGCGGCTGTAATTACTCACAGTAAGGATTTAATAAACTGATCTGGATCTAGTTCAGTGAAGATTCACAGCGGCGGTCGTTGGAGGAGAATACGCTGCAGACTGTGGTCACACGGAGGAGGACGTGGCTCAGGGGAATCCACTAAAAGAACTCTGTGTTTGTCAGTGTTTACTGTCTACGACACACACACACACACACACACACACACACACACACACACGTCCATTTCACATATGAAACTTTTAGACTCGCTCCCAATAAAGACGTGTTACATGTCTGAGCTGCACTGGGTGTAAATGGTGTTTATATGTGGATTATTTTTACTGTGACCCTCAGAGAAATACAGTCTTTACCTAAAAAAGCTACCTTTTCAGGAGCAGGACGTGTTTTTATTCGGACAGAGACGATATTCGAGATGGTTGCTAAGGAGCTAAGATAAACAGCTAATTCCTTGAAGATGGAAGAAGAAGTAAACGGATCTCATTACAGTACTTCGCCAGTTATTACTGACATTATTATAAACTACAATAATATAACGTAAAGAGTACATTCTCAGTCTGGAATTTCCTATGATTCCTCCTCTTCCTCATATCCCTCCTCTTTCTCAAATTCAGGGGGACTCATCATGACACTGCTGAAGTCGTAATCATGTATACAGAACATATCTGATATGTGGTACAGGGAGGATAGGTCTGACTGCTGCACTGGAAACTGTGTACTCAGGTTCTCCTCACGGGGATCTGTAGAAGGACAGAGGGAAAGTTGATGGAGAAGAAAAGTTCTCTTTCTTCAGGGTCCAGTTCTCTTTCTTTAGAGCCAGGATCTGTTCATTAAGGGCCTGCTTTTCTTTGAGTTTCTGTTCATTCAGGGTCCAGTTTTCTTCATTTAGCGCTCGGTTCTGTTCATTCAGGGTCT
This sequence comes from Hoplias malabaricus, assembly GCF_029633855.1. Taxonomy (NCBI): domain Eukaryota; kingdom Metazoa; phylum Chordata; class Actinopteri; order Characiformes; family Erythrinidae; genus Hoplias; species Hoplias malabaricus. The sequence continues at coordinate 1,296,531 of NC_089813.1, read as the reverse complement.
GGTTCTCTTCCTTTAGAGCCAGGATCTGTTCATTCAGGGTCCGGTTCTGTTCATTTAGAGCATGGTTGTGTTCACTAAGGGCCTGCTTTTCTTTGACATTCTGTTCATTCAGGGTCCGGTTCTCTTCCTTTAGAGCCAGGTTCTGCTCCCTCAGGGCGAGGTTCTGTTCTCTCAGAGACAGCTTCCTCTTCCTCCGCTCTGGAGCCCTGTTCCCACCCTGAGACGTGCTGCAGAGCGAGGCGTCCCCGGGCGGGTCACTCTCCACAGAGAAAAAGTCGGTCGAAGCTGGTGATGAACTGTTCAGTGAAATACAAAATAAAAATGTGTTATGAACATTTCCCAAATGAAACGTGTCAAACACAAGACTAATAAGACTAAAGGGTGGGCCATGTATATGGATACACCTTAATAAAATCCTGGAATGGATACTGGAAGCCTGTGCTAGCATTTCTCCTGCTATCAGTGTGTGAAGAGTGGGAGAAGAGGGTTGCATTGACAATCCAACACTGGGCAGCACTTTGAACACATTTTATAAGTGGTCAAAAAACCATTGTTTTTCTTGTGAAATTCCCAATAAGTTTGATGTGTCACATGACCCTCTTCCCATTGAAAAAACAAAAGCTGGATCCAAAATGGCCGACTTCAAAATGTCCGCCACGGCTCCTTCCAGATTTAATGAGCTTTAGACAAAGACAGTAACAACCACAGTCATAGATTTCCGTAAATGTTTTAGAGGGCGCTACTGAGTCCACGGTCCACTCCTGAAGTATATGATAAAACAATGAAATAAACTTCCAGGATTTACTGTGAAATTTGCTGAGATTTCCAACTCTCCAAAGCAAAGGCTTTTTAATTGTGAACACGCTAAAGCATCAGTTTTGCAGTTGAATCCTAGGTGGCGCTATAGGATACTTCTATGCTGAACTGTGATGTCATATCAAATGACGGCCTAGAACACACGTGTGAAAAGTTCATGAGTTTCATCCTCAAACAACAAGCATCTCCAAGACAAATCCACTTCCTGTTTTGGAGTGGTGTCTCAATCCAAACCGCTGCCCGCCATTGCGCCCTCGTTTGAAGTGTACACTTCTCATTTTATGATCAGATATAAAGTATATTTCTATTAAATATAAAGGGAATCTGATGAATTGCTTCGAGTTTGAAAGAAGTGATATAAAAAAGAATATAAAAAAAAATATATGCAGAAATTCCAAAATGGCTGATACAAAACATTACAAAGACTATTTTAAAAGCTGACATGGTATTTTTTTTAAATATATTTGCATACACTGAATGTGACACCCTCAACACATTCCAGAAGAGCAGTGACAGTGTGGTGTTTCCCGCTGTGTTCCTCAGCTCCTCTGTAACAGCTCTATGAGAGCGTTTGGGACCTGAGGAGACCAGTCGCTGTAACTTTCTGATTCTGGCTCCTTACAGAATTTCAGATGCTCCACGGCTCAGGGCTCCGAGAAAATCAGGTCAAACTTCACACACAAACACAGAGAATTACAGCAAAAGATGTGAAAATGTACCTTCCATCGTTCTGTTTCCTTCTTTTAAAGTCAATAAACCTCTGCATGGACTCATCACTCGCCTCAGACCTGCAGCCGGGAGACTCTGACCCAACCGACATGCTGCTTTAGGGAGAGAGAAGGGAGGGTTAACACAACACTAGGTAAAGTGTGTAATTTTTGCTCCTGGGCTCCCCCTACAGTTGCAGAGTTTAATTTATTTTACAGCACTGTCTTAAAACCAAATCACACCCCACCCCGACTCTTTTGGCTCACACAAACAGAAGCCCGTCCGATATTTAATCACGGGTATGTGTCCGTCAGAGTGAGGACAAGCTTCCTTCCAAATTTCCTGAGCTTCGGACAAAGACAGTGGCAACGACAGTCAGATTTCTTTAAAAGTTTGAGGAGGCGCTACTGAGTCCACTGGCCACTCCCAAAGTAAATAATAAAACAACTGAATATTTTTTCTAAATTTTATTTAGATTGTGAAATTTACTGAGATTTCCAACATTTTAATTGCATTTGAATCCTAGGTGGCGCCATAGAGTCAATAGTTTACCTCTATGCTGAACTGGGATGTCAGATCTAGAGGTGCTGAAATAAATCGATTCTTTAAAGGATCAAGATTCCTAGTCCTGGCGACTCTGAATCGATTGTAAATGCCCAAAAATCAATTTTAAAATGCATTTTTTTTTTCTTTGCCAAGCCTAGTCCTGGGAGTACTGCATATCGCATTAGATGTCCACTCGGCCACCGCAGAAGAATGCCGTTTAGGCCACGATACAGCCAGCTAGTTAGCCACGGGCTTTTGTCTGAATGGAGTCAGCTAGCATGGAGCAGGAGGAGAGTGTGATTCAACCCGCCCCGTTGTCGCTAAAAGTCAGTGTTTGGGCACAATCTGGTTTCTACAATGTCCCGGGAAAGAGGAAGCTTGACATGAGCACAATTGTTTGCCAGCAGTGTAAAATGAAATTGAGGAACTTCTGAAATAGGACAAATGCACGGCCCGTTTGGCGCGACATTACCCTGAACTAAAAGAATTTGAAAAGCATCCAAAAGCAGCAGATCAGCAAACTCTGGAGCAATGCAACAAACTTCCAGCTAATTCCCAAGGGCTGTGAAGATTTCCCGCTCCATCACCTGCTATATCACAAAAGATTTACAACCATACAGCTCAGATGAAGGCGAGGGGTTCAGGTATATAGCTAAAACGCTGGACCCAAGGTACGTTCTACCCTCACGTTGGTTTTTTAGCGATAAAGCAGTACCAGAATTCTACCATGAAACAAAGAAAAAAGTGGGAGAAGCTCTGATTAATGCCACTAGAGTAGCACTTATGTCTGACTCAAGAGCCATCGAGTTGTTTGTCACATTTATGGCACACTCCATTACAAATGACTGGCAGAAGAAGTCATGTGTTTGTAAAATCTGATGTTGTTACAGGATTGAACAGCGGTTATGAGATGCTTGAAATATTCCTGGAGCAGCAGCCTGCAATTTACGCTGCCTACCTTTCACCCCAGGTGTAGAAAACGTGGACATTAGCACTCTCAATGAGACTGACGTCACCATGCTGAAGAAATAGCTATGACTCTCAAGCCTCTGAAAGATGCCACCAACATAATATCATAATATTGTATCGTATCTTTTTCTCCGGTGTCGACCCGAGGAGGATGGGCTCCCTGAATGAGTCTTGGTTCCTTCCAAGGTTTCTTCCTCGTGTGCTGAGGGAGTTTTCCCTTGCCACTGTTGCCCCTGGCTCGCTCATAGGAGGCTTGGACCCGGATCTCTGTAAAGCTGCTTTGTGACGACTTTTTGTTGTGAAAAGCACTATATAAATGAAATTTGATTGATTGAATATCAGAGGACTCTACACCAACGCTGTCAGAAATCACTCCACTGCATGCTCAGCTGCTTCTTGACACACACAGGCAAACTTCTGTGATACACCAGTTGTCTGTGAAGTTACAAAAAGCAATCAACAAAGATTTAGCAAAGAGATACACAAGTGAGCAGAGTAAGGCACTTCTGTATACTGCTTCTACCTTGGATCTGAGATTTAAAACACTCACATTTCACACTGAAGAGCAGCGTCAGGAGATCCCTAGGAAACTAATAGATGAAGCTACAGCTCAGGGGGTAATTTTTATTCTCACATTATACAAAAAAATTATACACACACACACACACACATTATAAATAAAACTCAATATGATTTCTATGCAAAAAAACTTAATGTGTGTCTGTTAACAGGTTGAAGAGAGGTCAGATGATACACAACGTCGCCAAGACGAAGGTCCTTCTCCAAAAAGAAAAGACATTTACCAAGGTCAGTGTCCTCCCTCAATCCACAGAACCACAGCTGAAGAGGAGCTCAAGAAGACCCTCTCCAGTGGTGGAGATTTGATGAGGGAGAGTTTCCTCCACTGTCTAAAATGGCTAAACGCTCCCTATGCATCCCTGGCACCAGTGTTTACCGCAGAATGAGTGTTTTCTGCAGAGCACTTACTTCTGACCACGATGATCAGCCTCTTTTTCTGCAGAAGAATCTAGTCATTACCTGATGAACAAACGTTCTAAACAATACAGTTTGGGTGGTTTATAAATTACGTACAGAACAGAAGTGTTAGCGTTTCGATGAAGACCTGCACAGGTTTTAAAATTTTGTTCAAAATTGACCAAATATAAATATGAAGGTAACGTTCTGTAAATGTAGCAAACGTTAGTTCAATACAGTTATAACGTCTATGAAGTTTTAATGACTTACAAAATGTAAATGCAGTAATGCACTATGACTTTAAAGTCTGTATTTTATCTTCAGTTAAAGGTCAGTGCACTACGTTAGACAGGAGTCTGTTTACTTGGGTATTAATGTATTTTGAATGATTATTTCATTGATAGATTCTGGTGATTTAAGTTACAGATTTTTATGCACAATCCTAATTTTGGTATTTAATATAAAATGATGCAAAAAAGGTTTGATACAGCAATGAATCTAACATTGTTTTAAATAAATGTTCTATTTGTTTACGTTGTCATTTCGTCTTTTCATCTTTTCAATCACAAAATTTAAACAACATTTATAGACCATCAGAATAGAATGGAATCTCCAGACACAGAGACTCACACCCCTAGTCAGATCTAATAACGGCCCTGAACACGCCCTTGTTTGTTTGTGATTTATGATCAGATATATCTGAGGTATATTCCTATTAAACATCAAAGGACTCTGATTAAATGCTTGAAAGGAGTTTAAAAGAAAATATTTTGTGAAAATAATTGTAGAAAATATATCAAAAATGTACAAATTTGAAATGTCTGACTTCATGTTGTGGATGGAGCCACTCAGACGTGTTTAATGACATCAGTTTTGTTCAAACTAATTTCCTGACTTTCTTAGCTACTGTACTGTGACCGTGTTAATGTTCCCCTGTGGTTTAGTGCTGAGTCTCAGGGACCTCTCAGTACATCATCGTTTGAGTAATCGACTATTCCTTCACAATTTATCATCAGCTGAGGTGTGTCTTGGTCAGATTTCCTGAAAATGTTCTCGTGACTCTAGGTGGAGTCCAAAGGAATTCATAAAGCGTCAAAAAAAAAGCGTCCTCTAAACCCCACACAAAAAAATCTATCATTGATAGTAATTTGTTGCAAGACCTTAATGAGTGTGCAAATTGTCCTGAGTTTTCCAGTGTCTCTTACTCACCCAGTCATTCACATATTCAACCAGTCACGCAGATATATGCCAAAAATATAATTAAAATGTCCTAATTCATACATTCATTTATTTAACCCTTGTCCAGTTCAGGGCGGCGGTGGGTCCGGAGTCTATCCGGAATCATTGGGCGCAACGTGGGAACACACCCTTGGTTGGTCGAGCTTCTTCTCCCCTGTGAGGGCTTTAATGTAATTTCTTTTTCTGTAAAGCACTTTGAATTGCTTCTGTATGAAAGGTGCTCTATAAATAAACTTGCCTTGCCTTGCCTTACACTAAATCCTGGAATATCTCTGTGAGGGTGTGATGGCACACGTGTGAGTTTTAGTGAAGAAAGCTGATCCACAGGTAGATTTTCTCCATTTGCTCCCGGCACAGGATTTTGGAGCTATTTTAATTTTCTTATTTAAAATGTTCCCAATTTAACATTAGTGTCTGATTAAACACCTCCCTCTGCTGGTGCAGCCCGGTCACTGCAGCTTCACTGTCGTTCTGCAGGTGATCATTGCCCCCTACAGTACAGTACAGCCTCCTTACACACACACACACAGTAATTTAAACCACAGCCAGACTGTCTTCTGCAGCTGATTTGCTCCAAGGGGATTGACATTAGCATTAATTAGCATAACGTGTCAGATCTAATTAAAGGGCCCATATCCTGAAATAACTAACATCCAAAAAAAAAGGTCCAAACATTTGTAGACGCTCCTTTAACTGAGAGAATTCTGCTCCTTCATTCGCTGAGAGTTGAATCCTCTGTCCACAGACAGGAGGCGCTCTGGAGCAGCTGCTAGAGTGGGGTTTAAAGGCTGAGGAACAGTGGAACTGTGTTCCCCAAAGAGATCATTCTACACCTTTAATGAAGCGTAAGAACTAATCATCACACATCACTAATCACGCATCAGACTCTGCAAACACACACCCGTGATCTACTCAGCCAATCACTACTGAGGTCATTTGCATATGTCAGCCTTTGATCTGCAGCAGGAAACACAGGTGTGAAAAGTGTGAAGTAAAAAATGAATTAAAACTGTTTAAAAAGAGGGGGAAATTAAATAAATGAACAGAAATATAAGATATGAGCCCTTTACGTAAATATTTATATTTCACACACATCATCATCGTCATGAATCCTTTATCTTTTTCTCGATTAAACAAACACAACTCCACGAGATCTTTGCTAGAATTCCTAGAGACGACAGACTTAACCCATGAGACATTTCTGAGAGTCGTCCTTAAAAGACTCCAGTTTGAAGGGCCTCAGAGTTAAATATTCCACTGTAGAAGGTTCTCAGGAAAATTTACCAAAAGACTGTAGTTTCCCAACACATTACACACATGTGCAGGTGTATTATTGTTGTTTTCTCACCTACACATTTATCTGTTGATGTGTGTGAACCTGGGGTGTGTCATTAGCACGTTCAAATTACTAAATAGTTCTGAGAAATTTTTCAAATACCTTCAGCTCAGACGTTTTATAAAAACAAATCAAAACAATTCACTTCTTAAACCACCACAAGCTTTAGATTAAAAAATGATAGAGGATCACTTCAGAAAGAGCGTCATATCAGAATTTTATAATGTTGTTTTTATCTAATTCTCCAGAGAATTCTCTGCAGAAGCTTAATGTTTGGAAACCGACATTTCAGTAGCAGACTGGAAATGAGCTAGTGATGAAATTCACACTCAGTCGATAAACACACACCTCAGATTAACACAGTATCATTGTTAATGTGAATTTATATAACCCCTGTGAAACTAAAGGTATATAATAAAAATATATCAGATACGTGCACAGAGGCTGAAGGTACCTCTCTTCACTGTCTGGCCGTGTACGAGAATTAAAACATTTTGGGAGGAGATAAGAGCGATGTGTGAGTAGATTATTTCTAAAGATATTCCATTGGATTCCAAATTGTTTTTATTGTAAACCCAGAAAATCATAACTTTACTGAATATGAAATGATTCTAATGGACCGTATTTTTCTAAATGTAAAAGAATTAACACCACAGACCAAATACTTCACACTGGAGAAGACAAATGTGACTAAATCTCCAGTAGAAAGAATAACACACGGAGAAATAAGTATTTTTGAAAAAATGTGGGGACCTTTATGACCTTTATACAAAGTTTAGATACAGACGCTCCACAGGAAGGAAATGATTGTTTGTTGTAAACACAGTTCTGTTTTAATATTTCAGTCTGTGGCAGAGGAAAGGTAAAGGAAAGAGTGAGCAACAGTTTAAAACTAAATGCTCTCTCTGTGAATTTGAGAATGTTTCTAAGACAATGATCACCATAAGATTTTAGAAAGGGAGTGTTTTTTATGTTTAGTTTACGATAACGGCTAGAGGACAGTTTAGAGAATTATAGTCACTTTATAACGGATTGTTTTTATTATAAAACAGGGGTAAAAAATAAAAAAGGGGTGTAACATTGAGATGGAAAGGCAACTCTAATAGAACTGTTCTCAATAGATGTGTTAATGTAAATATAATAAGAGCCTGTGATATGGATAAGGGCTGTAATTTATGAACATTAATCACAGTGTGTATGGTTATACTGCAAAGTTGTGTGTTGTAGTTCCACTGAAGTTGTATTTTATGTTAAAGAAACACAATGGGAATCATATAAAAATTATCTCAAAAATGAAAAAAAAGTAGCGTCTCTTCGTCAAACACACAGACAGTTATTAATCTCATTTTGAAATATTGAATGTGAACAGAATCCAAAGAAATAACAAATACAGTCAGAGATCAGACAATGTAAACACAGTAAACTAACATTCAGTGCAATTCAAAATAAAATGTAGCAGCGGTTGAAAAAGAGCAAAAAAAAAAAACTAACTTAAAGACTTGAGCTGAAAGTGAAAGGACTGGTCCTGTGTCTCTGGATTTTATCTGAAACAGAGCTAATTATTTAACTCTGGGACCAAGACGTGATCCTAATATCGGATCAGTGCAGCCCTATCTCCGGTTCTTTTCATTCTGGGTCCGTTTCTTTTCGTTGTGTGTGTGGTTCTTTCCCTTCAGGGTCTGGTTCTGTACATTCAGTGTCCAGTTCTGTTCTTTCAGGTTCCAGTTCTGTTCTTTCAGGGTCTGGTTCTGTTCTTTCAGGGTCCGGTTCTGTTCCCGCTCTGAGAGTCACTCACAGATGAACAGCTGCTGGAAAATAACAACCTGTTTAATGATCAGTGAAATAATTTAAATCATTTCTCACACTGAATGTGTCAATAACAACAAATATATACTACTTCTTTAATGTGGAACACACACACACAGACACACACACACACACACACAGACACAGATATACACACACACACACATATATACACACACACACACATATATACACACAGACACACACATACACACACACACACAGACACACATACACAGACATACACACACACATATACACACACACATACAAATACACACGCACAAACAAATACACACAAATACACACATACAGATATACACACACACACATACACATACACACACACACATACA
>NC_089813.1:1190280-1282780 GCF_029633855.1 Hoplias malabaricus | reverse complement strand
GAGACCAAAAAGCCATAAAGTTACTGTCCCCTGTGAAGGACTGGTGCCCCCTCCAGGGTGTGTTCCGGCCCAGTGTGTTGTACCCAGTGACTCTGGGTAGACTCCGGACCCAGCGCTGCCCTGAACTGGATCAGGGTCACAGGCAGTGAATGAATGAATGAACGCATTACGATTAGTTAATGATTATTTAAGACATTATTAAACATTTTCTAAAACATAATAGTGCTATCATTAATCTGTGTGTTATTACTGATAAAACATTACAGACACACTTCCTGATCAAACTTCCTGACTGTTGAGGAGATGCTGTGTTCTGTTGTTGCTGAACTAGTCCTCTGTCTGTCTATCGTGATTCATCTGCTCACCGTGCTTATCTTTCAAGACAGACATAAGATCTCTGTCACATGAATGTTTTTCATTCTAGTTGAAGTTCTACATTCCCCAATGTCACTGCTCCTTCTCCACTGATATAGCGTGTTATGGGCATGGATGTTTCTCTCGTATCTCTGTCCTGTCCATATGTTCTAGGATCCAGTCCTGGGTTCCTGACTGACTGCATGCCGGATGCCGGAATCTGTGTCCATGGTTTGGCTTCAACCATCAGCTATAAATGAGAGAGTTACGTCATACCCGGCAGGAATGGTTCCTCACTAAATTGTTATCTTTTGCGCTGTTGTACTCGGTTCGTGTTTTGAATTGTTAACTGTTGAATGTTTTTGTGAGTGTTGCCTGTCTGTTGTACCTGTTTGTAAACGTGTACCAGTTGTAGGGAGTGGCTGCCGTTTTGTTTTGGGAACTGGGGTTTGTTTCTGTTTATACACAGCAAGGGAGTCAGGTTAGCACTGTGTCTTTGTTTTTGTCGTCTTTCACAGGTTAGTTAGTGTACCTCAAACTAGTTAGAGTGGGGTTTGTTTGTTGTTTTGGCCTGGGTCACTCCTGAAGTCATTTTTCTGGTCACTAACTGTATCAATCACATCAATACATTTCACAAACAACTGTCCTAAGTTGTAGTTTTTTTTGCACTCATCACACTCCGTTATTTCATTTGTTTTGTGTTGCGGTCTGACCTAGACCAGGTCGTAACATTTGGGGGCTCGTCCCTTTTCTTTTCTTGTTCTGGCTGGTGGTTTTCTCTTTTTTGGGTGGGCGGACGGTAGTGGTTGGAATGGCTAAATTTGACTTAGTTGCGTTTGCACTCGAGCCTACCTTAGAAAGTTTTGATTTGTGTCGAAAAGACGACCTGCTTTTGGTGGCTGATTTTTTTTCTATTAATGTTTCTCGTTCTGCTCCAAAATATCACATAAAGCGTGTTTTGGAAATTGAACTCATTGGTAAGGGGATCTTACCAGAACGGGACACTTCCCTGGGTGTTGCTTCAAGTGCTGTTCTGGGTGCGGAAGCGGCGGAGGTCGCCGACGACCCAGACGCTCGGCCGTGCATGGATCCCAGCAGTTCCCCGTCTCCTGGATTAGATCCCCGCCTAGCCATCCGGCTGAAGGAGTTGGAGTTGGAAATTAAAATTCAAGAGCGTGAAGCGGAATCTCTTCGTCTGCGAGCGTTACAGATTGACGCCGATCGGGAGATGACCAAGTTAAGTTTGGCGGGCTTCAGGCCTGTCCCCCTCCCTCGGAGCACTGCAATCAGAGCTCACTCTGGTGGTCAGACAGCGATTGCTCCCCCGGTACCCATGGAAACATGGAGTACAGGAAACTTTGAACGTTTTGTAAAGGTTGCCGTTCATTCTAAGCTGCCTGTTGATGGTGTTTCATTTATTTTGGGTAACGACCTCGCTGGTGGAGAAATATACACGCTACCGGAGGTAGTTAATGATCCAGTGGAGGATCACGCGCTCTCTACTCTTTTCCCCGCTTGTGTTTTGACTCGTGCTCAGACTCGTAAATTTTCTGATATTAATTTATCAGAAACCTTTATGTGTAATATGGACTCTGATATTTGTTCCAAGTCTGCTGAGGACATTCTTCCGCCATCTGATTGTGTGCACACAAAATCTGCTTCCTTTATAACAGGTGATTCTGACCCACTAACTCGAACTGCACTAATCGCCGCTCAAAAAGCAGACGGTACTTTAGATAAATGTTTTAGAACAGTCACAGACCAAACATGCCGTTTAAATGGTAAAAATCTGTATTTTATTGAGGAAGGTGTATTGATGAGGTCCTGGGTTCCCTCTAGTTCCTACGGTGAATGTGATGAAGTTCATCAGATCGTAGTTCCCCATCCTTACCGGGCACACGTTTTATCATTAGCTCATGATCACCCCCTTGCTGGTCATCTAGGGATTAGGAAAACATTGCAGCGTATTTTAAAACATTTTTTTTTGGCCCTCCATTAGATCAAACGTCACACATCATTGCCGGTCTTGTCATACCTGTCAGGTTGTTGGAAAACCAAACCAGGTGATTCCAGTCGCCCCCCTCTGCCCCATACCTGCTGTAGGAGAGCCGTTTGAAAAATTGATAGTGGATTGTGTTGGTCCATTGCCAAAAACCCGCTCGGGAAATTGTTACCTTCTGACACTTGTGTGCTGCTACTCGTTTCCCTGAGGCCATTCCATTACGCACCTTGAAATCACAATCTGTAATTAAAGCATTGATTAAATTTTGTACTACTTTTGGCTTACCAAAATATATTCAGTCTGACCAAGGTACTAACTTCATGTCTAAACTTTTTTCTCAGGTTGTGCAAGAATTAAACATTAAACACGTTGTGTCTAGTGCGTATCACCCTGAGTCCCAAGGTGCTCTTGAGCGTTTTCATCAAACTTTTAAAAATATGCTGAGAACATACTGTTTTGATCATGATAAAGAATGGGATGAAGGTGTCCCCTTGCTCGTGTTTGCTATCCGCGACACAGTACAGGAGTCTACTGGGTTCAGCCCAAATGCCTTGCTTTTTGGACGTTCGGTTTGTGGTCCGCTCAAACTGTTATATGAGCAGTGGTTGTCTCCCCCCTCGATATCTAAGAAAGATAATGTGTTAAATTTCGTTTCGAGACTTCGTGAACGCTTAAAATCCGCACGTAGCTTGGCCAGAAAAAATTTGGATACCTCCCAGAAAAACATGAAAACTCGTTCTGATCACCAAGCCGTTAGTCGCTCTTTAAATGTTGGAGATAAGGCTCTCGCTCTGTTACCTGTTGGTTCTTCTCTCCAGACACGATTTTCAGGCCCCTATGAAATAATAGAGTTGTCCCCCACAAACTACGTACTTGCTACTCCAAATCGCCGTCGGAAGACTCGTGTGTGTCATATTAACCGTTTGAAACCATACCATGATCGTTGTGCTAATGTGCCCTCCTCTTCTGCCTCATCTCACGCTCCTACTTTAGAATCTGCTGTAGCCACAGTCTCCATTATGGATTACTCACCTGAAAGCGACAATCTATGTTTGGGCCGAAATAGTTTACCTTGTGCTCGATTACCAAATTCAGAGGCTTTACAACATCTCTCGGAAAAACTTTCATATTTACCTTTGGCCGCTCAGTCAGATATTACACGTGTAATCAATGTTTCCTTCGCTTTTCTCGGACGTTCCGTCTCGCACTTCTGTATTGCAGCACGATATCGATATTTGTGGACACAAACCTATTCGACAGCATCCGTATCGTGTAAACCCATACAAACGTTCTGTTCTGAACAAAGAAACAGATTATTTGCTTGAAAATGGTTTTGCGGTTCCCAGCAGCAGCCCATGGTGCTCCCCTTGCCTTCTGGTACCAAAGCCAGATAATACGTACAGGTTTTGCACTGACTTTCGTAAGGTTAATGCCGTCACCACTCCAGATTCATACCCACTTCCACGAATGGAAGACTTAATAGATCGTATTGGCGTTGCCAAATTCGTTAGTAAACTCGACCTCTTAAAAGGATACTGGCAAGTTCCCCTTACTCCACGTGCCTCAGACATTTCTGCTTTTGCTACCCCTGACAAGTTTTTACAATACACCGTTATGGCTTTCGGTTTACGAAATGCACCCGCAACATTCCAACGACTCATGAACATAGTTTTGGGTGACGTGCCTAATTGTGAATGCTACTTAGATGATGTGGTGCTATATTCTGACACTTGGGGACAACATGTGAAGCTGCTGGAAGTTGTGTTTTTAAGATTACAAGATGCCTCTCTTGTGTTAAACTTGGAGAAATGCGAATTTGGAAAAAGTGTGATCACATACCTTGGAAAAACTGTTGGAAATGGCACTGTCCGCCCCCTGGATGCGAAGGTTCAAGCCATCAGTTCCTTTCCTACACCACAGACAAAACGGGAACTGAAACGTTTCCTGGGTATGGCTGGTTATTACCGCTGTTTCTGTAAAAACTTTTCAAATGTAGTTTTGCCACTCACCACTCTCCTTAAGAACGCCGTACCCTTTGTTTGGTCTCCTGTGTGTCAGTCTGCATTTGAGTCAGTGAAGACTTTGCTGAGTAATTCTCCTGTTCTCGCTGCACCTGACTTCGATAAACCCTTTAAATTAGAGGTAGACGCAAGTGATGCAGGAGCCGGTGCTGTTCTCATTCAGGAGGATACACATGGTATTCAACACCCGATTTGTTATTTTTCAAAGAAGTTTGTCAAGCACCAATTAACTTACAGTACTATCGAAAAGGAAGCCCTTGCTCTCCTCCTCGCCTTACAGCACTTTAAAGTTTACCTCGGTAGCAGTTCCAAGCCTATCATTGTATACACTGATCATAACCCACTTGTGTTTTTGCAGCGCATGTGTAATGCTAATCAGCGTTTAATGTGCTGGTCTCTAATCTGTCAGGGTTTTAACCTCAACATTATTCACAAAAAGGGTTCTGAAAATATTGTAGCTGATGCCCTATCAAGGTGTTAATTTTTATTTATTGCTTATTTTTGTTTGTTGTTTTGTGCATTCGTTGTGAACCAGTTATGTTTCACTCTTGTGGGAGGGGGTGTTATGGGCATGGATGTTTCTCTCGTATCTCTGTCCTGTCCTGTCCATATGTTCTAGGATCCAGTCCTGGGTTCCTGACTGACTGCATGCCGGATGCCGGAATCTGTGTCCATGGTTTGGCTTCAACCATCAGCTATAAATTAGAGAGTTACGTCATACCCGGCAGGAATGGTTCCTCACTAAATTGTTATCTTTTGCGCTGTTGTACTCGGTTCGTGTTTTGAATTGTTAACTGTTGAATGTTTTTGTGAGTGTTGCCTGTCTGTTGTACCTGTTTGTAAACGTGTACCAGTTGTAGGGAGTGGCTGCCGTTTTGTTTTGGGAACTGGGGTTTGTCTCTGTTTATACACAGCAAGGGAGTCAGGTTAGCACTGTGTCTTTGTTTTTGTCGTCTTTCACAGGTTAGTTAGTCTACCTAAAAGTAGTTAGTGTGGGGTTTGTTTGTTGTTTTGGCCTGGGTCACTCCTGAAGTCATTTTTCTGGTCACTAACTGTATCAATCACATCAATACATTTCACAAACAACTGTCCTAAGTTGTAGTTTTTTTTGCACTCATCACACTCCGTTATTTCATTTGTTTTGTGTTGCGGTCTGACCTAGACCAGGTCGTAACAAGCGCATGATAAATAACAATATTGTAGATCAGTGATCACCAACCTTTTTAAGATCACCTTTTGAAACTTTAACAAATGAAAGTAAACACCAGGCTCAGGATATGTACAGTAACACGTCTGTGTGTGTCCCCATCGCCTCCAACAACATACAACCACACAGTTCCCTTCATTAATGTACAGCTGAGTGTGGGCTGTGGTGGGACTGTGAGGCTGTGACGAGGTGTTACCCATCGATACTCGTCTCACAGCAGCTCTGCACTGCCTCAGACCCACAGTTCACAATGTTTTCATGTGTGTTTCGTGATTAATCCGGTTTCCTCCGGTGCATTTTACAATCCGAGTTCACTCTTATTTCCTTTAGCGTTCACAACTGTACACACTGAATCAGACGTGAGAAACAGTTCTAAATTAATAAACAGTTTATTATCACCGTAGTTACCTCCTCTTTTCCCACATACGAGACTTTGGACTGTGCATATCTCCTGCTTATACTTCTGTTGGGAGCATTTTCTAAAATTGTACCCTGTCCTATTATCCTCCCTACTGTTCTTTAGGTGGCTGTACATATAAAAGTACACAGTGGTCGCAGGTTTCCACAGGCAGCACGACGTGACAGAGCACCAGGGCACAGTGTAACTCTCACTCTCTCAGTGTTGGCTCAGAGAGGGCACAGACAGAACAGCAGCACGACTTGGCAGTATAAGTCCCTGTTTAACGAGCTCACGCACCGCTGCAGATACAGAATGATACAGCTTTAACTTAAATACAATAACTGAAGCAGCTATGACTTATTGCGATCGACTGGTTGGCGACCACCGTTACAGAGGACAGTGGCCTAAATCTGTCTGATGTAACATTCTTTAAAATCCAGTACATGACTTTACTGTGTTGTTTCTAAAGTGTCACAGATCATATCTGGTTCAGTTATCATCACCTATGATCGAGGAGGAGGTATGTGCAGAATGTTAACTATGGGTTTAACTTTTCTGTTGAACACTGTAAAAATCCCTGAGGTGCAGCAGATGACAGATTAATGAGTCAAAGTTATTATTAAACCTCACTGAGTAGAGATTCCCAGCAGTGTTTGAGGAAATTATTTTTAGCACCTGTTTGAGTTTAAAGTGAAACTTCTTTCTGTGTGAGATACAGATTCTAGATACATTCCAGACGCTTTCAGAACAAGAGCCAGTGCTGATACCTAGAAAGTATCACATGGTGTAAGTGAAATCTACAATGTAATCCACTCCTCTAGTTTGATTCAGATTCATTACAATTTTTAAAAATAAAATGTGTTTTCCCCCATCGTCTCTCCTGGTCCCTACACATCCATCCTGCTCAGACAAAGACGTCCAGCCGTGTCCCTCAGACTGAGACCGCTGTCTCCGGCTCTGAGCAGTGGACAGGATACTGCTGTGTGTCGGTGTGATACAGAGCCCCTCAGGGTCCGGTCAGCAGCCCACTGTCAGGGAGCTCCAGGGAGGGACACGTCTCTCAGGACATTTCTCACCTGGTCACGGACCGTCTCCTCTGTGTCCTTCTTCCAGGGGACACTGCAGAAAGCTCTGGACCAACACCAAACTGAGGGTATGCTGTGTTTTTTTTATCTTACAACAGCAGATATATATTTATAAATAAGGCCCTCTGAATGATTTAGAGTATGATATTAATAAATAACATTGTCTCATTAATGTATTAATTCACTTGACAGTGTTTAGAATTAGATTGTAATGGGAATAAATAATAATAATATAATATTACAGGGACTAGTTCATTATTATTTAAAACATTATTAAGTATTTGTTATTACAGTGCTGTCATTAATCAGTGTGTTATAACAGTTAAAGTGATCGACACTTTACTCACTCAACATTCCAGGAATTCTTCAAGTTGGAAGATTGAAGTTTAGCAGCAGATAAATGAATGAGTGTAGGACACAAACACACCTCACTGAGAACAAACATTCCTTACAAACTGGTTTTTCAGAATAACTATCAGAGCGAGAGACACTTCCTTCTGTATCAGAGTTGTTTCACAGCGGTTCAGTAAATGAGAGATAAAGTAATGCTCTAGACACATTTTTTTCCAAATTAATGATATTTCTGGTGGGGGACGTTAGCTGTGTGGAATATAAAGCTGTAGAGAGATCCATTGATCCATTACTACCTGCTGCGCCACCTTGCCGCCCCTGTAGAGAGATATTTTTTGTAATCTTCTGGATCAAAAACATGGAGATTTAGATTAGATTAAACTTTATTGTCATTGTGCAGAGTACAAGTACAGGGCCAATGAAATGTAGTCAACATCTAACCAGAAGTGCAATATATAACATTTACATAAAGTGCAGTAGTGATATGACATTGTGATTATGGAAGTAACCATATATACATATTGAAGTATGAAACATGTAAACAAAGTAACATTGTGTAGGTGATGCATTACGTACTGAGGGCTGAATGAAATACAGCTTTACAGAAGGTGCAGTGAAATGATTGTGCAATGTTTATTTAAAAAGTGTCTGAATAGAGTTCATCAGGATAACAGCCTCAGGAAAAAAAAACTGTGACGAAGCCTGTTAGTGCGGGAACAGAGGCTCCTGTAACGTCTACCAGATGGTAAAAGGCTGAAAAGTCCAGGCAGCGTTTATGGTAGATGTCCTCGATGGTAGGTAATTCGGTGCCTATGATGCGCTGTGCTGTTTTTACCACCCGCTGGAGAGCTTTGCGGTCTGCAACACAACAAGTGCCGTACCATACAGAGATGCAGTTGGTAAGTATGCTCTCGATGGTACAGCGGTAAAAGTTCACCAGTATCCTGGGAGACAAGTGAGCTTTCTTCAGACTCCAAAGAAAATAGAGGCGCTGCTGCGCCTTTTTGATGAGGACGGAGGAGTTCAAAGACCAGGTGAGATCATTGGACATGTGGAGACCAAGGAACTTGAAACTGGACACCTGATCCACTGCAGATCCGTTGATGTAAATGGGGGCGTGAGCTTGGTTCCTAGTCCGTCTGAAGTCCATGATGATCTCCTTTGTTTTGAGCGTGTTTAGTACCAGGTTATTGTTGTGGCACCACAAGGACAGATGCTGTACTTCATCCCGGTAGGGCGTTTCATTATTATCTGTAATCAAGCCTATCACCGTGGTGTCATCTGCGAATTTGACTACGGTGTTTGAACCATAGGCAGGTACACAGTCATCCGTAAAGAGAGTACAGAATCGGGCTCAGAACACAACCTTGTGGAACGCCAGTGTTCAAGGTGATGGTTGATGAGTGAAGGTTGCCTAATCTAACAGATTGGGGTCTGTTAGACAGGAAGTCTAAAATCCAGTGGCAGAGTGATGTGCTGATACCCAGATGGTTGAGTTTGGATATCAGCATAGACGGAATCACTGTGTTGAATGCAGAACTAAAAATCGATGAACAGCATTCTCACATATGAGTTCTGACAGTCCAGGTGGGTTAGTGCAGCGTGTAGTGCTGTTGAGATAGCATCCTCGGTGGATCTGTTGCTACGATAGGCAAACTGGTGTGGGTCCAGCGTAGCAGGCAGGCAGGATTTCAAGTGAGAAAGAACTAGTCTTTTAAAGCACTTGGAAATTATTGGGGTGAGTGCAACAGGTCGAAAGTCATTTAACTCTGAAGCAGTAGAGTGCTTAGGCACAGGCACAATGGTGGCAGACTTAAAGATGGATGGTACAGCTGCCTGGGCAAGCGAAACATTAAAAATGTGTGTGAAGACACCCTTGAGTTCCACAGCACAAGCTCTTAGTTTAATGTGGCAGCTCACCCAGGGGTGGATTGAAACGGGGCAAGTCACCAACAGACCACTAGAGAAATAGGCCTCAAGTGCAGAGACACACAAACAACCCTAACTCTGGAAGTTAGGAACACAGAGACAAAACAGAACACGGAAGGAAAACTTAAGATGTCAAGGAAAAACTGATCAGCTCAAAAAAGAAGACAAAGGCAAGGGAGCTTCCCAAAACAAAAGGGAGGGACAAGACGAGACAAAAGAAATTAATGATAGAACACAACTTATTTCTAATTATTTATTTATACAAAAAAATGGTAAAGAAAAGATAATATTGAATCCCAGGAGAAACCAGAGAGAAAGCTCTGGTGGAAAAACAGAAGATAGAGAGAGAGACCCAGGAGAAAACTCAAGAGCCTTTACCAAATTACCGGCCAGACTTACACAGCACTCTGAAAAGAGAAACCCAAGACTGAGCACTGAGGAGTATGTTGGCTTCCCTTAAGTAGGTGTAGCCCAGGTGGAACCAATTGCCCCAAATTAAGAGTGTCTCTGTCTCCCTCTAGTGACTGGGGGTGGCTTAGCAGGCAGCCTCGCCCCAGCCCCAGGCAGACCTCTTACACTTAACACACGGCCAGGTACACCATCAGGGCCAGCTGCCTTTCGTGCATTCACTCTGCTCAGCATGCGACTGACGTCCGAAGTGGAAAGTACAAGTGGGTTGTGGTCTGGTGGAGGATGGTTTATTGAAGATATCTTGTTGCCCTGGTCGAACCGAGCGTAGAAGTTGTTCAGCTCATCAGGGAGTGAAGCACTGTTGGTAGATGGAACAGAGTTGGCTGGTTTATAGTCAGTCAGGGTGTGTATTCCCTGCCACATACGCCGAGGGTCAGAGGAGGTAAAGTGCTCCTCAATCCGGCATTTGTAGCAGTGCTTGGCTATAGCTATTCCTCTCCTCAGGTTAGCTCTGGCCAAGCTGTATGCTTCCCGGTCTCCTGATCTGAAGGCAGCATCTCTGGCTTTCAGCAGAATGCGAACCTCTCTGTTCATCCAGGGCTTCTGATTAGGGAATGTTATTATTGTCTTTTGTGATGTCACTCTGTCCACACAGTTGTTGATGTGTTTCAGGACAGAGTTAGTGTAGTAGTGTAAATAGTTTGTACAAAATACAAATGTTGTAGGACTTTATTATAAAATACAACTATTGTTATTTGTAAAAGGCGTAGTTTTATTCTGCAGTGTCTGAGCCCTATTCGGTTCATTCATTGTCTGTAATCCTTATCCAGCACGCGGAGGAAACCCACGCAGACACAGAGAGAACATACCACACTCCTCACAGACAGTCACCCGGAGGAAACCCACGCAGACACAGAGAGAACATACCACACTCCTCACAGACAGTCACCCGGAGGAAACCTACGCAGACACAGAGAGAACATACCACACTCCTCACAGACAGTCACCCGGAGGAAACCCGCGCAGACACAGAGAGAACATACCACACTCCTCACAGACAGTCACCCGGAGGAAACCCACGCAGACACAGGGAGAACACACCACACTCCTCACAGACAGTCACCCGGAGGAAACCCACGCAGACACAGGGAGAACACACCACACTCCTCACAGACAGTCACCCGGAGGAAACCCACGCAGACACAGGGAGAACACACCACACTCCTCACAGACAGTCACCCGGAGGAAACCCACGCAGACACAGGGAGAACACACCACACTCCTCACAGACAGTCACCCGGAGGAAACCCACGCAGACACAGGGAGAACACACCACACTCCTCACAGACAGTCACCCGGAGGAAACCCACGCAGACACAGGGAGAACACACCACACTCCTCACAGACAATCACCCGGAGGAAACCCACACAGACACAGGGAGAACACATCACACTCCTCACAGACAGTCACCCGGAGGAAACCCACGCAGACACAGGGAGAACACACCACACTCCTCACAGACAGTCACCCGGAGGAAACCCACGCAGACACAGGGAGAACACACCACACTCCTCACAGACAGTCATCCGGAGGAAACCCACGCAGACACAGGGAGAACACACCACACTCCTCACAGACAGTCATCCGGAGGAAACCCACGCAGACACAGGGAGAACACACCACACTCCTCACAGACAGTCACCCGGAGGAAACCCGCGCAGACACAGAGAGAACACACCACACTCCTCACAGACAGTCACCCGGAGGAAACCCACGCAGACACAGGGAGAACACACCACACTCCTCACACAGTCACCCGGAGGAAACCCACGCAGACACAGGGAGAACACACCACACTCCTCACAGACAGTCACCCGGAGGAAACCCACGCAGACACAGAGAGAACACACCACACTCCTCACAGACAGTCACCCGGAGCGGAACTCAAACCCACAACTTCCAGGACCCTGGAGCTGTGACAGAGACACTACCTGCTGCTTCAACAGTGACACCCCCTTATCAGTTTCGAACTGAAGTTTCAGTAACATTAGTCTGACTAAACACCTCCCTCTGCTGGCACACACCAATTACTGCAGCTGCACTGTCATTCTGTAGGTGATCAGTGCCCCGTACCAGTAGTCCACAGTACAGCCTGACCCCTTATACACACACACACACACACACTACAAGCTGTTTCTGAACGGAGAATAAAACTAAAACCCCAGGTGTTTAATTAATTAGAGTGATTTATTAGTGAAGAGGAGTGTAACAGTCGTATAAAGAATTATTAATCAGATTTAATACGTGACGCGCTGACACAGACCACAGAGAAGATCTTTATACAAATACAACACATTTACAACATATATACACACAGCCTGCAGGACAACCCCACCCAGCTCTCAGAATTCACCCAGAATCCTCTGTGACACAGCGCTGGACAGTGTCCTGGTGGACAGAGGACACAGTGTGGACAGTGGAGACTCATTTCTCTCCAGTGTTGGTGAAGGGAACCAGGCGTCTCCATGCGTCCCCTGCTCTGACTCCCACTCTCTGAGGCTGAGATCTCAAGCAGAGGATGATGGAGAGAGACTGAGAAACGTGGGTGGAGCTGCCCTTTGAGCGCTTGGAGATTTTTCCCGTGAACTATAACACGCTGCAGCTCTGTGGAACACTGTGCTGGTTATAGGTGCGTTTACCACATTATAGCACATGGAAATATAGATTTATTTTTGTTTAAGGGCCGTTTACACACAGGACGACAACAACAAGTATCTGAAATTCACAGAGAAAGAGAAAGAAAGAGACAGAACCTTTAATCAGATGTTTCACTGATTCACTCCAAAAACTGACCAGAGATCATCTTCATTCTGATCAACAGCTCACCGTTCACTGAGGACTGCTGCAGGCATCAGATACTCAACCCACACTGACCCCTCACTCACCCACTCACTCTCAACTCACTCACTCACTCAATCACACTCATCCACTCACTCTCACTCACTCGCTCACTCTTACTCACTCATTCACTCTTACTCACTCATTCACTCATCTTCTGTGAGTTTTCTTCCTGATCAGAGTCACTGGGTGTGAGGAGACATCAGTCATCAGTTCCTCGAATGGCAGGAGAAACAGGAGCGAGGGGGGAGTGGTGAAGGAACAATGCTTCCTCTTCCCTCAACATCCACGGCTGAAGAGCCCTTGAGCAAATATTTCTTGGTCCATATTTTTCCACACACTCAACACACAGCGACACCACGTTCACTCCGTTCACAGCAGCCTCTCATTGAGAAACACTACACACAACCAGCCGTAACATTAAAACCTCCTCTCTAAGACTGAGTGGGGCCCCCTAGTGGCGCTGAGACAGCTCTGACCCGTCAGATCTCGGGAGGCGTTTGTGGATCAGACCTCAGCTGCCAGTGGTTTTAATCTTGTGGCTGATCGGTGCATGAGCCGGAGGTTTAGACGATCACTGTCCTGTTACTGCACAGTGCTGTGTTTGTTTTCAAGTCTTTCTGAGGACTCTAACCTTACACTCAGACTAACAGATGAACAACAACAACACAGTCGACAGGAACGTTAAGACAACATTAAAACAGCACACACACACACACACAGTAATTTAAACCACAGCCAGACTGTCTTCTGCAGCTGATTTGCTCCAAGGGGATTGACATTAGCATTAATTAGCATAACGAGTCAGATCTAATTAAAGGGCCCATATCCTGAAATAACAAACGTCCAAAAAAAAAAAAAAAGGTCCAAACATTTGTAGACGCTCCTTTAACTGAGAGAATTCTGCTCCTTCATTCGCTGAGAGTTGAATCCTCTGTCCACAGACAGGAGGCGCTCTGGAGCAGCTGCTAGAGTGGGGTTTAAAGGCTGAGGAACAGTGGAACTGTGTTCCCCAAAGAGATCATTCTACACCTTTAATGAAGCGTAAGAACTAATCATCACACATCACTAATCACGCATCAGACTCTGCAAACACACACCCGTGATCTACTCAGCCAATCACTACTGAGGTCATTTGCATATGTCAGCCTTTGATCTGCAGCAGGAAACACAGGTGTGAAAAGAGTGAAGTAAAAAATGAATTAAAACTGTTTAAAAAGAGGGGGAAATTAAATAAATGAACAGAAATATAAGATATGAGCCCTTTACGTAAATATTTATATTTCACACACATCATCATTTCTCATTATGAGATTGTTTACTTTTTAAAAACACTGCCCCTTGAAGAAAAGAAAAGATCAATTGAAGCTTCCACTGGAAAATAACCAGGAACTTCAGAAACGGTGTAATATCATTAACAATCCTGTAATGAGGAATATCAGAGGAATGGACCAGCGCCGAGCCTGGGACACACTCTGGATTCGGACCCAGCCGCTGGACATTTATTCTAGGGGTTGACCAGTGTTCAGCGCTGGTTTAAAACCCAATTATAAAATATAGTACAGTAATAATCATTAATGATATATTACATTCACAATTTATCTCCTGACAACAACTGCACATCCACCAGGGGGAGCCAGAGGGAGCTGTGTGTCTTTGCACTGGTGCCACTATGACCCTGAAAAGAACAAAGCAAACAAGCAGCTGGTAATTATTGTTAAATTAATTCTATTATTATAAAAATAACACCCTATATCTAACTATTGTTTTATTTTATCTATATTACAGAATGCCCCGGATGGCTCTTCCTGGAGGTACCACCAGGACCCACTGAAGGGACAATATTTCCCGGGAGGCCTGGGAACGCTGGGGATTCCCCTAGAGGAGCCTGAGGAAACTGCAGTGGTCAGAGACGCCTGGGAGTCTTCGCTCTGCAACAGTTGGATGGACTAAGCAGAAGGAAGATGAGATTAAAAGGGAAATGATCATTTCAAAAAGCTGGATCTAAACTCCAGATGTGGCCCAGGTTTGGTTTGTATCATCGCTGCTACATCTTTCAGAGGCTAAGACATCATTTACATCTTTAAAGCAACACTATGTAGTTTTTATAATAAAATTCCAGTTTCAAAATCACTGTGATGCTCCACTGAGCTGTAACAGGGAGAACACTTCCTCTGGATTTCAGGACAGTCCTGTAAATGTGAATCAACTCTGTAACTGTAGGAGGAGCCCAGGAGCAAAAAAAAAAAAACAATTCTTACCTAGTGTTGCTTTAAATCTAAAAATCCATTTGGGAAACATTATTAACATCAGCAGAACATTTCTAACATTACATTCACTTCATGAACTCAGCAGCTGAACTCCTCTCCAGTCACAGACACAACAGACAACAAAGCTTTAAAGGGTTAATTTGGCTAAAGGAAGTAGCATGTAACCACGGTAACAAACTCCAGCATGGCTAGTTCTTCACAGCTAGGGTAAATTAGCCCCCTGCTAACAGCTAACAGTCCTGTTCTTTATTTATAAAAACAAACAAACAAACAAACAAAAAACATCAAGTGGTAGACATACGTTACACAAACTCTGTAGTTGGTTATAAATCTATAAACAATGTTCAACAAACATTATACAGTTCATGAGAAACAGGTAGCTATCATGTTGTTATTATTAGCATTACTGGGAACCAGTTGTAAATAAACTGGATATCCCTGCCTTCACGTCCTGTGGGAAATACCGGAATTACGAGAACGTCCCCACAGTGTCACATTTATAGTGAGAAACTCAGATTTCGATAGACTCTGATTTTTCTCCGAGTTGAAGACGCCTTGATTATGAAACGTCACGGCACTAAAATCACCAAAAAGGGAGGAGTTACAGTGGGCGGGGTTAATAGGAGGGCACATGTCCGTTATTTTCAACTCCAGCCAATCACAGCCTGACACAAACAGACTGGCCTTTGTTTCCCGATGAAAAGCCACTGGAACACGTTTAATGTCGTATTTACCACATCGAAAAACACACAGGAACATCCGAAGAGGACCTGAAGACAGCCTTCATCAAGAAAGAAGATCTGTGACAAATCACTCTTGTTTTTAAACAACTACCGAGCATATATTAGTAGCACTGTTAGCTTAAGAAGTTGTTTAATTTTATTTCTAATATTTCTGTAACAAAAACAAGCAGCTAGCTTTATTATTATGAGCTTGCTTGCTTAGAAAGCAGAATGAATTTGTCCCAAAAACATGTCCATTCCCACTGATGCTAAAGCTAGCCCATAGCCAAGGCAGGCTGATTATGTATTAAAACTGTGTTACAAAGAATAATTTCTACAACTGCAGGTGAAAAATGTCTCAAAACAGCAGATTAGCTGTGTATTACTTTTAAAATGACTGCTGCTAACCTTTGAGCTGTGGTCTTAATGTGGTTGGGGAGTGTTAGCGGCTGTTCCTGGGGTTGTCTAAGATGGCTGTGTTCATCACAGAAGAAACAAAGTCGCCACCACACAGCTATGTTTTGTGTGTGTTGGTGTTGTATAATCATTCACAGAGACAAGACACAGGTGACACAAGTGACGAGAGGGTTTTCACAAGTGGACTTTTTTTTGGAAAATAGGGAAGAGGAGGGGGGTTTAAAAAACACGCAAAAGTCTTGACTTAGCAGTTTTGTGCACATCACGTGTTGGAGGGTTTGGCCGTGAGGTTTGTTGAGCTGGACTCATGGCTTTTGTTCGGAGATTAGCAGAGCACACAGTGGCGAGATAGGGCCGGCGTGCTGTGGCAGAAAGGGCCTCGGGCGCCAGATCCTTAAAAAAACTTCAGAAAACTGACCATAGCCCCCAAATCAAGATCAATCAAGATCGGAAACATCCCCACCGGGCCTAGATTAGCTTAGCTAAAGCTGCGGATGCTCAGAGCATGTAAAACAATGTCGGTATGCATCAGCTCATCAACTTAGTCCAACTCTGACCTTTCTGAAACGTTTGGGATTTTTTGGATTGTTTCAGCTCACGGTTTTCCGAGAGAAGTTGGACGTCCTCTACGGAATTCCTCTTTCATCCTGGTCTCCTCCAATGAACCCTCACCTTGTGCCGAGGAGCATCGTCTGCCAAAACGGTGAGTTTGAGGCCTGCGTTTGTCACTGTGTGCTGTGCTTGGACACTTAGCCTAACTTAGCCTAGCATAGCTATTCTTAGCTTGACTTAGATTAGCTCAGATTAGCCGTCCCACTGCTCTGTGAAAGTGATGGCGTTGTTGTCCACATGAAGCCACGGATGGGAAACAAGACAAGAGGTTGAACAGTGAACAGTGCTCACGGTTTTGGGAGGGTTGGGAGACTCTCTCTCTCTCTCTCTCTCTCTCCCTCTGTCTCACTAATTCTCTACGTCTCTCGCCCAGCGCTGGGTAACACCGCAGGTCAAAGGGTTGTTCCCCTTCACCTCTCGCAGTAGTGCAGGGTAAAACTGCCTGAACTTTTCTGCTCCCCAATGCTCCACTGCTCCAGGTCCAGTTTCTCATCTAGATCGTCGTCTTCGTCCTCCTCCTCGTAGTGGCTGGGCTCCTCTATGGAGCTCTCCATGCGGTAGCAGTACGGCTGACCCTCCGTGTACTCGTAGATAGTGGGAAGGCTGCTTTTAAGGCTGCACCGCCGCCTCAGGGCCACCAGGAGGGGCTGGAGAGACAGGAGAGTGAGAGAACAAATGAAGTCTGATTGGTCAAACTCACATGGTCAGATCTGGTATAAAAGCAGTTGGAAATCAGGTTTTTATTAAGGAATGTACTACAGAGTAACTGGCTTTGAGGCCAAAGGTGATCGGCTGAGGGTAAACAGTTAACAGAGGCTGGCTGATAGGAACTGGTTGATGGTGATTGGTTGATTGTCATTAGCTAAACAGAGTCTGGCTAACAACAAATGGCTGATGGGGATTGGGTGATAGTGATTGGCCAATTACCAGTGACTGGCTGATGGGGATTGGCTGATGGAGAATTGACTGACTGATGGGGATTTGCTAATAGGGAGTTGGCTGATAGTGACTGTCTCATAATGACTGGCTCATAGAGATTGGCTGATGGTGAACTGGCTGATGGGGATTGGCTAATGATAGTTATTGGCTGATTGTGATTGGCTGATAATAATAGTTTGATAGTTACTGGAAGCTAGTGTCTGGCTGATAGTAACTGGCTGATGCTGATTGGCTGATAATGATAGACTCATAGTGACTGGATGCTAGTGACTGGCTGATGCTGATTGGTTGATAGCAACTGCCTGTTACTAATTGTCTTATAGTAATTTGCTGCTAGTAACTGGCTGATAGTGATTGGCTGCTAGTAACTGGCTGATTTTGAGCAGGCTGATGCTGATTGGTTGAGCCCGTTACCTGAGGCATGGTGAATATGTCCACGTTGTTGCCGAGGTCGATCCAGGCAAGGCAACGGAAGGTCTTGGGGTTTTTCAGAGCCTCTGTCAGGTCCTTCATGATGGCGATGGTCAGGCGGTTTCCATTTAGCGCAAGAGTTGTGAGTTTGGGTAAAGTACACATGAGCGGCAGCAGAAGTCTCAAACCTTCGTCTCGGAGCTCGGTGAAGCTCAGATCCACAGAGATCACAGCTCCCCCGCTGGTCTGGAGGTAATACGCCACATGCCGTATATCCCGCATGGACAGGGGGATCCCAGAGAGATCAACAGAGTCAGTGCAGAGCTTCTTCTGGAGGGTGGTCTTTAGGCTGAAAGAGGGGAGATAGGGATGAGCGTTAGATGGTTTAGTGAGTCTGAGTTGACTCTTGAGTGCCTGGGATGTGAGTCTGAGCATGGACGGACATAACAGTGAATGTGAGCAGACCGTGCAGACTGGATGAACGCTCTGGTGAAACACTTTTACATTCTCTTCACGTTCTCCTTCATGTGTGGTCTACATTGTATCTAACCAGTTTTGCTCTGGAATAAAAAACATAAGAAATATGACGTGCGCACAGTGGAGAGTTGTAACTAAATGCACTACACTGTTGATCCTGTAGCTCTCTTTCAATCTGAACGTTATTTATAATAAATGATAAATGAGTCGTTGGCCTGAGCAGCTATTGCTAACGGATGGAGGTTATTTATGGCTCCATTGTGAACTCGTCCTCCGCGTGGAGAATTGGGTGCTATTGTCACTTTTTTGTGTGGATTTCCAAAATGAAAGAAAGTGTGTGTGTGACACAACCACCACAAAAACATCCAGGACACGCTCTTCACCAAACCAATTTTCTACCTGAACTCACACGACTCACAGAAAATCACTGGGGCTGAGCACAAAGGAGGAACCGAATAAAGAACCAAAAAAACAGCCACGGTTTCACACCGCGTCCCAAATAAGAATCTGATTCCAGATCAGCTGAGAACAGGGCCTCAGTTTTGTCCCCTACTTACGTCCTTCCATTTTCAGTCATCTTTTTTTATCCTGGATTTACTGGGAATCAGTGAGTGAACAACATCCATGTCGTGACTGTTTGAGGAAAACGTTACATCACCACTTTTTACTTTTTTATTTACTATTTTTAACATTTAAGAATATCAGTTACTTTTTATATTCCTTCATTTTGGTGAAGAACAAATCAAAATGAATAAAAATGGCTTAAAATAAAATGGTTACGTTTACATCAGCTGAAAGTTGAGAAGGTTTTGGAATAGAACAGAGTCTTTAATTGAACACTGCTGACTTTCACCTGTCAGTGCCCCGCGACGACTGAGGCAGGACACACATGTAGAGAAGTTTTAAAGGGGTTAAGCTCATTCAGTCAGGACAGGCAAGGGTTAAACACAGACTGTCAAACATACTGCATCAAAATGGGGCCAAATGGGTTCTCAATGGAGAGTCAGGCACCGATGTGCCCTCAATTTAGTCCGATTAAAAAACAATATCGGGGTACTTTAACGGTTCTGTGGAACGTAAAATTGGCAGCGCATGATGACGACAAGCAAGAACACACAAGAACCCACACTGAGAAACAGCCCTGGTTCAGAGAAGGGGTAACCCAGAGGTTTGATACTGAGCTGATCTCGGGGTCTCGGCTCCAACACCGTGGAACAAACAGAACTTTCCTGTAAGTCTGCTGCATCCTGATGGAAATGTATTCACACACATCTCAGCCGCAGTGTGTCTGAGTCTGGACGACGTTCTGGGAGAGATCTTCCTCGGGTTTTAGTCACGCTGCCGTGTGCCAGACAGCTCCGACTCTGCCGAGCGAGACAGCAGAACTCGTCCGGCCCGAGCTAAAGGGTGTTGTCAGAAACTGTCTGATTCCACTGTTCCCTTGCTCTGAGGTTTACATCCTGCCTCTGATTCAGAGACTCTCCCTGTGTCTGAAATGGCTCCCTATTCACTGCTCCCTGTGTTATTCACTACATACTGCACTATTATAGTGAGCTGAAGTCAGGAGAGAAGTGAATGATGTCAGACAATACCTCATGTGGGTTTTTTAACGAAACAACACAATGGATTATGGGTAATCTGGTGTCTGCTAGTGTACATGGGTTGTGCACTGAAAACTGTCCACTATGTGTTTGGACACTACTTCAAAATGGCGGAACCCCAAAATAGTGCACTATGTAGTGAATAGGGCACAGCAACTCTCTTAAAAAGTGTCCTTTGAGTGATGCCATAGAGGAACCATTTTTGGTTCCATAAAGAAATTTATGAAGAAGCTGCGAGTGTAAAGAACCATGACACTGACTTCTTTAAATGTTTAAAAGATACTTCACACACATCTCTTCTACAATAATGTTTTATTAATGGAATCAAATAGTTCTACTGTGGCATCGCTGTAAGGATCCTTTTTAGTGAATTTATTTTTAAGAATTCAGAGCTGACATTACACTTTAGACAAAGACTGTGAACCTCAAATTAGGAAAATCAGACTCTGTAGTACAATGACAGAGCTCCTCTGGTGTGTGGAACAGCGGAACTGTGTTCTCTGGAGTGATGGAGTTCCTCTGGTGTGTGGAACAGCGGAACTGTGTTCTCTGGAGTGATGGAGTTCCTCTGGTGTGTGGAACAGTGGAACTGTGTTCTCTGGAGTGATGGAGTTCCTCTGGTGTGTGGAACAGTGGAACTGTGTTCTCTGGAGTGATGGAGTTCCTCTGGTGTGTGGAACAGTGGAACTGTGTTCTCTGGAGTGATGGAGTTCCTCTGGTGTGTGGAACAGTGGAACTGTGTTCTCTGGAGTGATGGGGTTCCTCTGGTGTGTGGAACAGCGGAACTGTGTTCTCTAGAGTGATGGAGTTCCTCTGGTGTGTGGAACAGTGGAACTGTGTTCTCTGGAGTGATGGAGTTCCTCTGGTGTGTGGAACAGCGGAACTGTGTTCTCTGGAGTGATGGAGTTCCTCTGGTGTGTGGAACAGCGGAACTGTGTTCTCTGGAGTGATGGAGTTCCTCTGGTGTGTGGAACAGCGGAACTGTGTTCTCTGGAGTGATGGAGTTCCTCTGGTGTGTGGAACAGCGGAACTGTGTTCTCTGGAGTGATGGAGTTCCTCTGGTGTGTGGAACAGTGGAACTGTGTTCTCTGGAGTGATGGGGTTCCTCTGGTGTGTGGAACAGCGGAACTGTGTTCTCTGGAGTGATGGAGTTCCTCTGGTGTGTGGAACAGTGGAACTGTGTTCTCTGGAGTGATGGAGTTCCTCTGGTGTGTGGAACAGTGGAACTGTGTTCTCTGGAGTGATGGGGTTCCTCTGGTGTGTGGAACAGCGGAACTGTGTTCTCTGGAGTGATGGAGTTCCTCTGGTGTGTGGAACGGTGGAACTGTGTTCTCTGGAGTGATGGAGTTCCTCTGGTGTGTGGAACGGTGGAACTGTGTTCTCTGGAGTGATGGAGTTCCTCTGGTGTGTGGAACAGCGGGACTTGTGTTCTCTGGAGTGATGGAGTTCCTCTGGTGTGTGGAACAGTGGAACTGTGTTCTCTGGAGCGATGGGGTTCCTCTGGTGTGTGGAACGGTGGAACTGTGTTCTCTGGAGTGATGGGGTTCCTCTGGTGTGTGGAACGGTGGAACTGTGTTCTCTGGAGTGATGGGGTTCCTCTGGTGTGTGGAACGGTGGAACTGTGTTCTCTGGACTGATGGGGTTCCTCTGGTGTGTGGAACAGTGGAACTGTGTTCTCTGGAGTGATGGAGTTCCTCTGGTGTGTGGAACAGTGGAACTGTGTTCTCTGGAGTGATGAGGTTCCTCTGGTGTGTGGAACAGTGGAACTGTGTTCTCTGGAGTGATGGAGTTCCTCTGGTGTGTGGAACAGTGGAACTGTGTTCTCTGGAGTGATGAGGTTCCTCTGGTGTGTGGAACAGTGGAACTGTGTTCTCTGGAGTGATGGGGTTCCTCTGGTGTGTGGAACAGTGGAACTGTGTTCTCTGGAGCGATCGGGTTCCTCTGGTGTGTGGAACACAGTTCCACTCTTCCACACAGTGCTTCTCCTGCACCTGTTCTCTGTCGAGGATGTGTCTGTGGATCAGTATAAATCTTCACACACAATAATATAATAATAAAATATAACTCCATATCTCATGTTGACAGCAGTGAGAGCTGGAGAATATAATTTTGCTGTGTCACGGCGAGGGCTGAGCTGCTGCTGAAATTGTTCATTCCAGCAGCGACTTTCACCCCGCATCCCTCCATCCCCCCCTCCATCTCTCTCTCTCGTTTATTACATCAGTTCCATTATCAGGATCAATATCTCCCTCTCAGTTCGACAGAACACATTACACACTGCTGTCCGTAATGGGTCAGTCTAAAGGTGACATCAGACACTGAAACCCCTTGGTAACTCAGCACCGCCACAGATCACTCTCCACTGCTCTCCAGGCTCCGCCCACAAATATCCTCACATAGCAACTAAGTTTGGACTCGGAGGAGATTCTGTTCATCAGCTCAACACACTCAGAGGAGAACACTAACCTCTGTTCATCAAAACAGACACAACGAGCGCGGAGAAATAAGAGCACTGAGTAAAAACGGAGAAGAAAGAGAACAGAGTGAAAACGGCTAAAAACCAGAGCTTCTGCTCCTCGCTCCTCACTGCTGTGCGCTCGGGGTCGGGGTGAACAGCGAGCGGCTCATTATCATTTAAAGGAACAGGTGCTGAAAGCGGGCGTTCTGAACAGGGGCTGTTTACACAGGGGGAGAACACTGCTGTGGGGCTCGTGGGGTTTCATTAAGAAACAGAACTATGTTCCACTGTGGAGAAGAAATGAAATGTGCATTTAAAAAAAGAGGGGGATGAGTCCTGCTGCACGCTGAGGGTCTCCTTCATGTTCCTCAGCGATGGCCGTGATGAAGGTCTGAGTGGTACTTATTTGTGATCAGGTGTCCCCATGAATTACGCTTACTCTCCACTCGTCTCACGTTTCCTGGCAACCAGCGCTTGGCGTGTCATCCATTTTCCTCCTGTCACATTCTCTCCATCACCGAGAGTTGGAGCGAAACACTTCGAGAAACACCAGACTCCACACACACACACACACACACACACTTCACAGCTGTGAACTCATGAGGATCAGAACGAGCAGTGTGCCACTTCAGGACGAGATTTGTGTTTTGGAGAGACTCTGTTGCTTTGTTCGTCCTGAAATGAGGGACAAACCCAGCCGTCCCTCAGTGTCCATGGGGAATGGTTCCTGGACAACCTTCTCAACCCGTGGTTGGCTGAATCTGCAGATTTCACACACTCCATTGGTGGAGGCGGACCATCATAAGGAAACCCACACAGACACAGAGAGAACACTAGTTGAATAATGTTGTTGTTGTTGTTGTTGTTCTGAGGTCAGTGGAGGATTGACCTCAACATGGGTTTGTATTTATGAAATTCATGAATGATGCAGAATCCCTTCATTAATCATCATTCTAGTCCTCAGAGACACTCTCTCTCTGTCTCTCTCTCTCTCTCTCTCTCTCTGTCTGTCTCTCTCTCTCTCTCTCTCTCTCTGTCTGTCTGTCTCTCTCTCTCTCTCTCTCTCTCTCCACTGACAGATTTGAACCTGCTGAGGAGAATGGACGGTTAATGAGAACTAACTCTTAATCTGCATGTAAATTACAGACTGTTAACAGTGAACGAGATGATGCCTCAGTTCAGTGCTCAGGGGTATCAACATCAACATCAACAACAACAATGATAATAACCACAAAATAATGATAATAATAACAAAAATAATAATAACTCACTTTATTTATTAAGCACTTTTCAAAAACCCAAAGCGCAGACAATATTAGGACACACAACATCAAAGAACAAACAGAGACAGAGCAAAACAATCAACCAGTCAGTAAATAAATAAATGAGCAGCACAGAGCCACACAGTTAAAATGGGCCCCAACACTCTGAGAGTCATTGGAAATGGAGATAAGAAATGGAGGAGAGGGAGAAGAGACAGATGTGAAATGTAGGAAAGGAGAGAGAGAAGAGACATGAGACAGATGAGAAAAGGAGGAGAAGAGAGAAGAGACAGATAAGAGGAGAGAGTAGAGACAGATGACAGGTGAGAAAAGACAGATGAGAAAAGGAGGAGAAAGAGAAGAGACATGAGAAAGGGAGAAGAGACAGATAAGAGAGAGAAGAGACAGATGAGAGGAGAGGGAAGAGACAGATGAGAAAGGGAGAGAGAGAAGAGACAGATGAGAAAGCAAAGAGAAACCAAAAGGCAGATGAGAAAGGGAGGAGATAAAAGGAGACATTGTGTGGAGACGTTGCCATGGTGACGGTGATGGTTTTCTACCTGAGTGGATGCTTTCACACCTGTGATGTGTGTGAGACTCAAACTCTCACCGTGAAACCAGCCCTTCAACAAACTCCTGATCTCACCCGTGCTCACCTGGCTGAATCAATCAGACTCTCACAGACCTAATGTAGAGCCCTCCCACAGGAGTCTGTTACTGCAGTGAGGAGAGGAACACACTCCTGATTAATGACCTTCAGTTCAGAGGGAAAGATGAGCGGGTCTCTCTCTCTCTCTCTCACACACACACGTTTAAAGATTTAGTGACAGCTGACCTCAGATCACACACACACCACTGAGTGACACCCACAGATGTGAAAGATTGAATTATACATACTCTCTCTCTCTATCTTTACCTCTCTTTCTCTCCCCTCTCCTTCCTTTCATTCTCCTACCTCCATCCTCTCATTAGCTTCTCTCTCTTTACCTGTCTCTCTCTCTCTCTCTTTACCTGTCTCTCTCTCTCTCTCTCACCCTCATTGTCATTTTATATCCCCATTTTTATCTCTCTGACTCTATGTATATCTCTCTAATCTAACCTCGTTTACCCCTCTCTCTCTCTGTATTATCCATTAATTTACTGTAATTTTACAGTGACACACACACACCCTCAGAGGCTCTAATACTGTGGTATTGATCGGTGCTGTCTCTTTAACAGTGCTCCGGAGGCAGATACAAGGTTTTAGTCTGAAATAATGCACTCAGCAGGTTCTGATTTTAAAGCCCAGCGCTGCTCCAGGACTCCGCCTCCATGTTATTATGGGATGTTTCACTTTTTCCACTAGAAATCTGCAAATCTACCGTCTACTTTTTGTGAGGGGCTTTTAGAGGAGGACGTTTGGTTCCATTCACCTCCACTGTCCCCTGTCCCCCACTGTCCACTCTCCTCACTTTCTATTAGGGGCTTTTAGAGGAGGACGTCTGGTTCCATGGACTGTGTTTATGTCTCCACCACAGGAAAATGGAGCACACTTTGAGTATGCACGAGGAGGATATTCCTCTGTGTGTGTGTGTGTGTGTGAGAGAGAGAGAGAGAGAGAGATTAATAGTACTGCAGTGTCTGGTTTAATGTGCTCTAATCCCTCACATTTATCTACAGCTGAGCTGTCAGAAATTACAGTGCTGTATTACACTAGAGATACTGGTTACACTTAAAGGAGCCATACTCCTCTCTTCTCCACAGTGGAACATAGTTCTGTTTCTTAATGAAACCCCACGAGCTCCACAGCCCTGTTCCTTTAAATGATAATGAGCCGCTCGCTGTTCACCCGACCCCGAGCGCACAGCAGTGAGGAGCGAGGAGCAGAAGCTCTGGTTTTTAGCCGTTTTCACTCTGTTCTCTTTCTTCTCCGTTTTTACTCAGTGCTCTTATTTCTCCGCGCTCGTTGTGTCTGTTTTGCTGAGTTTAACCTCGTCTTTGTGCTCTCACATAAACACGGGTCCAGCGCTGTGATTGGACAGACTCAGACGAGGGGGCGGGGCCATTCTAAAGTCTCGGCACTTGACGACGAAAGCAGAGCAGAATCAGAACGACTCGTTTTATCCTGTGTTTCTGACTCAGGAAGCGCACAGAGAACTGACTGGGGTCTTGTTTCACAGTGTAAGGGTTGGTGGACTCCAGATAAACACATTATTGTGAACATGCACTGAACAACTATTTTTGATAAGTCCCCTTTAAGCCAAAGACTGTAGGGGGTTCTACGTAAGTTGTGGGTAATAAACATGTTCTAGAGCAGAAGTGTGTCTCTCACCAGGCCTGAGCTTTTCTCCGGCTCATGCTCTGTCTCAGCCACTTCGAGTGCGGCGTCAGGTGGTAGATCAGCTGCCTGCAGATTTTATCTGATGACTTCAGCATATCCACATCCTACCAAACAAAACAAATAAACAAACACTCTTCTTTTACAAATTATTATTAAAACCCTTTGTATTAACCACAAACCCCTGGCCTTTCATTATCCATTCCCCGTTAGTGTTAATGAGGTGATAAATGGATCAGAGTGTGGAACCGGAGCTGTGAGTGTGCTATGGTGTCGTCTATCTCTGTAGCATAGAAACTGCACACTATGTTGTTGGCATTGCACTGCTGTCAGAACGACGCTTTTAGATCAAGAAGATGCCTCCTATCAGCCACGAAAAGCCCAAAATAGACACAAACAACATCCACAGTTCAACACAGAAGCTGCTAGCCTTGATCAGAAATATCATCAGAGAGATCAGGTGCTGATGTTCTGGATCACACACACCACTCCAGCTCCTCCCAGGGTTTTAGACGGGAGTTCTATCACTCCAGAGAACACAGTTCCACTGTTCCACTGCCCGGTGCTCGATGGCTTTGTACCGCTCGAGCCAACACTTGAAATCGCACACATGTGCAGCTGCAGATGTTTATTAATACAGTGGAACCTCTACCTACGAACTTGATCCGTTCCAAGACCCGGTTCGTAAGTGGTAAAGTTCATTTCTCGAGTCAATTTTCCCCATTTAAAATAATGGAAAAGCAATTAATGTGTTCCAGCCCCCGCCCCGAAAGTCACCCTTTTTACACTGATATGTTTACAACACTCTCCAATTAGTAAAAAAATACATGTAGCGTTACTAAAAGTAAAAGATAAATACAGTGGAAACAGTAATAAAAAAGAAATAATAAAGTTGTAAGTGGTTACACATCGCTACCTTGAAGACGTGACGACTGGCTGGAGGAGTAACACAGGCACTGGCTGTATGACGGGAGGTGGGGGGGGGTGTAATTACGGAGAGTAGGCGGTGAATGTGGGGAGACGAAGCGTAGATACGGCTTAACTTAGCACCAATTTCGATGTCTGCTATTTACACTAATGCTAAATTGCTAAAGCTACAATGTGCTAATCTTAAAAGCTCACTCAAGTCTGGGGGCGCTGGGAGACTCGCCTATTGGGGTCAGGGGCCATTTCCAGCCGCCGGCTCCGCGGAGTCTCGGGTTCGTTTCTAGAGTCGTGGTTCGTTGGTGGAGGCAAAAAATATTCAAATGCCCAGTTCGTATCTTGGAAAGTTCGTTAGTAGAGGTTCCACTGTATTGTGTTTATAATGGATGCAGCTTAAAGCAACCCAGATAGCAGACATGTCCGGACCTAACGTGCCACTTTTGGTGCTTACGGCTCAGTTACGGCACTGGCAAGTGTTGAATGGGCCAGACACCAAGCCTTGACTTGGGTTAAAGCACATTTGCGAAGGCTAGAAATGGTCCAGAACCCACCTGACATCTGGCCCTTATGTAGTGGAGCTGTGGCTGAGTCAACACCGTCATTCAAGACCAAATGTGGGCCGTAAGAGAACTGCACACCATCCACATTTGGGTCCAACATTCACTGCTATCTGAGAAGGCTTTGGACACTGTGTAATGAAGGACACCTCAGACCGTGAACACGACGTGGCTTTGCACTGGAAGATCGTTCTACTTTATATTTATCCAGTTTAACACCTGTAAACATGCCACAGACACCGAGCGGAGCAGGGTTTCACAGAAAGCTGTTTCCTGTTCAGACAAACGTGGCCTTAAAAGGGCTTTTATTTAACCGAGTTCTTTTTTGGAGAATGGAGATCACAGGAAACCCAACAGAAACACCCTCAGAGAGCTATGAGAACCTTTGAGAAATGCTGTGGAGGGTCAGTAGATTGAGAGAGTGTCATAGGAATGTGTCTGAACTCCTGCAGTTCCACGTGAGCCTGAGGTCTCATTGCCCAATGCCAACAGTCCAACAGTGGGGTTGTGCAGAATTGTCATCTGCCTGAATGCCATCAGATTCTCACAGCAATGTTCCACTATCTAATAAAGCCTTCCCAGAAGAGTAGAGACTGTTAATGCAGAAAAAGAAGGAACACACACACTCCTGGTAAGCACCCTTCATTTGAGAAGAGACACTGAATCAATGCGTGTGAACAACAATTGACTCTTCATTCATTCGTTCATATTCCAAGCAAATTTGGACCATTTCTCTTGGTTGATTCACAATGGACATATCCCACATTACAAAGGGCAGCTGTTATGTCCTAATGAGAGAAATTAATATTAAAAATAAGGCTTGGGGGACCCACACTGCTTCAAAAATACGTCCCACAAAAACTCAACATGGAAATGTCCCCTGCGTTATAAACACACGCGGCCCATTCCGACTCAGTCTAATCTCAGCTGGGAGTTATCAGATCTGCTCTCACGCTGAGTTTGGACAGAAGAGACATGAGAAACGCTCTGTGATCCGTATCCACAGCGGCGTGGTCTTTAAGAAGATTAAAATAACCTGATTACAGACTCCGAACGGGTAGAAAGTTTCAAAGAACTGATCTGAACGACACAAGAAGCTAGGAGATGTTCTCTAGAGTCTCACTGAAAGTTTCTTTCAGCTGCACAGTACAGTCATTACTTTAAAACCAAGACCTTTAGTCCCATGAGACATGCTGTCCCCTGCAGTCTCACCCACTGTGTCTTTAAAGGTTTTACAAATCTGACTTTTCAATAATTTATCATAAATATATCAAACACTAGTAAATAAAAATAACTAGTCACTTTAGCAACAACAAAGTCTCCTGGATTCTCTACACCCTACCCTCCTCCGTAAGTTACATAGTGCAGTTTCTGTAGTACAAAGCAACAACAGAGGCTCTTTTCTCCCAGTTACACCAGCTGGTGCTGAAGGGTGGTAACACTTCCACGCTGAGCTCCGGGTCCACGCGGTGAAGCCTGTAAAGGGTTGTCACTTTTGCCGACAGCGGGTCTCACCTTTTTTGGGCACTGCATGTCTCTGGCGAGGCTGAGGAGCAGCTCGTGAGAAATGGGATCCACCAGGTTCAGGAATGCAGCGTTCTTGTACAGAATATCATTCAGAGATGAACCCTCTAACCCCAGATCCTACAAACACAAACATAAACAAACACACAACAAACTCAATCAGCTTCCATCTTCTCTTTTAACGACAGACTGAATATTCAGAGTTATTATATTTCAGACCCAGACGCTGTGATGGATGAGAAGGAATGGAGTGATGAGACTGCAGAGTTACAGAGACGGAGCGATGTAGCTACAGATAATAAGTGTTGAGATCCTAGTTCTGTGAGGGAGCGATATCGAGAGGGAGTGACGGAGACTGTGAGAATATCTCCGCAGTGATATTAATATTCAGATGCAGTTGTGTGTGTAATGTTTATGATGTACAAGTGGAGAGAGGAAGGGATGAAGTGAGGAAGAAGTGGAGTCTTTGTACTCGTTCCTGCCGAGGGTGAGCTTTAATGTGTTTAGCTTGAGGCAACTGATGAGACGCCTACACAGTCCCAAACTCTCTCTGGTGCCCTACTCTTTTTCTTCTTTCACTCCCTCCATTTTGTTCCCCCATCGCTTGCTTTGCAATCTGTCTTTCTTCTTGCATTCTTTTTCTTTGTACTTCTCTGTATAAATGCCTCCTCCTTTCTTCTTGTACGTGTCACTTGCTGCATTGTCTTTCTATATTATTTTCCTCCTCAATTATTTCTGCGGCAGTCTCCTCCATTTTTTAAAAAATAATTATTTCCCTCAGTCCCTTCCTTAGCTCTCCCTCTTGGTCCATCTCTTCTAGAGCCTTGTGAGAGACTAATCTGAATTTCAGTCAGAGATATTTAAGACCATGCTTTAAAAAGAGCTAAGCTCACTGGACGGCTGGTTCCACTGGTCGCACACTGACCCCTTTAACTCATCCGTAATAAAGATCCGCTGCTGGAAAATATCTTAGTCACGATGTCCCTGTGACCTCCATCTGCCGTTAATGAAAACATCGCCACTGTTCAGGCACCGAGGACGAGATCGGACACAAAGCTCCACCTGACTCAACACACACTACACGACAAAAAAGGTTTTAGACTCCAGTTCATTCAACAATTCTTCTGAACTGAAAGGCATTAATCAGGTGTGTGTTCATCTTCACGTTCACACTAGCTGCAGGAACATTACTTTACAGACAGTGAGGTCAGGTGTTGAGTGATTGCTTCAGGATCAAAACCACCACTCCAGCTGCTTTTATGGGTACGGGACGGAGTCCATCACTTCAGGCCGCTCTGGTAGACTCTTAGCATTGAGCATGGCCACTCACTTTAGGCTTCCAAGTGTTCCTTTTCTGTTCCTGTAGTTCTGGTGAGATCATTAACCAGGATGCCGTTGTATATAGGAATATGTTCTTAATGACTTGCCTGGTTAGAGGTTAAAATAAATAATGAATTAAAGAATAAACAGTGCCCACACTGGGGGCGAACTCAGACTACAAGCTTTTAGTCTCTCCATATAACATCAGGAAAATGTTTTCGTCTGTGTATGAAGCTAGTGTCTGTGGTGTCCGAACTCTTAATAATGACTCCATAATTTGACAAACGTGGCTCTCACTTTCTACAGTGAGGAGAAATAACGCAACAAAATCTCATCAAAAACGTAGACACACAGAAAGTTAGTGTAAACACAGCCTGTTAGTTATTGGGTTTATTTACATAGAAATTAACTTCCCAGTCATCAACTTCTCAGCTTAGATTTCCTCATGGTTCACACAATGCTTTTGCAGCATGATGTAGCCGAGTGAGTACTGAAGTACCCATATTAAGCCTGCTTTAAGCAAAGGAAGCATTATCTAGAACCCAAAATGACCTTCCCTTCAGTACAGAGGCTCCAGTAGTGCTGTCAGCACCGGACCATCAGCCTCGCTCCACTTACGTTAACTCGCTGACAGCAATCTCAAACACTCCCATTTACATCTCTCCTAATGTCCGTCAGCCTTAATAAAGGTCTGGAGTTCACAGGATTGACCCTGGAACATGGCAACACTCACTGTATACACACAAACACATTGCACACACACTCGCTGTATACACACACACAAAAGCATACACATACTTTATGCAGACAAACATACACACACTATATACACAAACACAGACACTATATTTCCACAAACACATATACCCTCACTATATACCCACACATATACACACACACACTCACTATATAGACAAACAATAACTATATACACACAAAGTATATACAGATACACACACTATATACTAACACAATCACATACATTAACTATACACACAAAAACTACATACATACTACACACTATATACACACAAACGCATACTACACACACTATATACACAAAAACATACACTGACTATATACCCACACATATACACACTCACTATAAACACAAACACACTGTATATACACAGATACACACACTATATACACACAAACACATACATTAACTATACACACAAAAACTATATACATGCATTCACAACATACACACAAACGCATACACACTCACTATACACACGTTATACATTCACCACACACACTGCGGCGGGTCTCCTGTGACACAGCTACGGTTTGATTACCCACAGTGCTCTCTGCCACGAGCTGTCAAACCCTCAAAGTAATTAACTGCAGCTCTGTCTGCAGAGAGAGGGAGGAGGAGGAGGAAAAGAAGAGGACTGACCAGCCGAGAGCAGAAAGAATGAGACAGCAATAAAGAGAGAATGAGAATGTGAGAGCCAGAGAGGGAAGGAGGGAGGGAGCAGAGGAAAATGGAAAATCCCAGAAACCCAAAGAGTGACTGAGTGTGTGAGAGAGACAGGGGGAGGGGGGGGCACGAATGTACGCATCAGAAAAATCAATACAGGGAAGAAAGACTGAACAAGAAAAACGAGTGAAGAAGAAGAAACTGCTAGTAAAGCAGACGGATCATTTTAAGGAGCATAGACAGAGAGCAACAAAGGGAAAGAAAGATAAGGAGAGGAGAGAAAAACTGAAGAAAATAATAATGATATAGAGAACATGGAGAGATGGAAGGAGGTGGAGAAGCAGAGGGCAAGTTGATGAGAGAGAAAACCAAAAGTATGGAGGGATGAGGGAGAGATGAAAGCCAGACAGAGAGACAGAAAACGAAAAACAGCAAAAACAATGCAGAGAAGAGAGGGATGTACTCCAGTCTTAGTGGGAAATCAATGATCCAAAAAATACATAAATAAAATAAATCCACTTAATTAAATTCAATAAAATACAATTCAGTGGATTGTATTTATTTGAAAACCTTGTAAAAATGATATAAATTTAAAACTTGACAGCCACCATGTTGAAGACCCACTCTGTGGAGCGTAAACTGGGACTAATTCCAGGACCATGTGAACCCCACTTTGCAGAAGACGATGGCATGTAATTATGATCATTTTAATAATTTAAGTGTCAACAGTAAAATTATGTTGCTTCCTTCAAAGTAGCTGATTTCCCCAGAGGTGTCCACACACATTTAGACCGTTTCAGTAGCGTCCACTCCCATCATGCCATGAAAGGCTGAGAGAGTCGTAAGTTTACTGCGCAGACGATGAAGACGCGGTGTCAGACTGAAGCTGGGGTTTAGCTTTTCCTTCAGGAAATGAGTCACTGAGACACAGTGGGAGGAGAGGAGTCTCTGCCTGAGCTTAAATCACCACACTGCCACCACAACTGTGACATCAATGTTACATCCATTAGCTCTACACTCGCTGGGGCATGTGTGTGTGTGTGTTTCTGAGCTACTGCTAATGCAACACTGACTTCCCTCGTCTATATCCCAGAAAAGACGTACTCTCAGGACAGTAAGGATGCATGTACACTACAGTGAACACTAATGTTACATTCTATGGAACAGTCACACACGAGCCTAAGGTCATTAAGATGTGTGTGGCTACAAGGTTATGAAGAGCCCCAGCACTGGGCTGTGGAGTACTTTGTGGAAGTGCTGGAGTTGTGTGTGATCCAGGACTAATCCTCCACCATTAGCACCTCCCAAATGTCCAAAATGGATGCTTGAAACTCACACAGGTTGTGCAAACAGATGCATCCACTCTGGCTTCATGCCCTCGTCCTCTCCCTGCTGTACTGTCCTGCTCTAAGACATTCCAACTGCACGGGACGCTAAAACCTTCTCCTGAACAAGCTGACACACTGCAGCATCTCAGAGAGAAATACTGAAAAGTGAATACAATCCACTGCCCTGACTGTGCCACTCCTGCTGGGGCAGTCTAGGATACGCCTGGACATTAGCATTAGCACAGACAAAAACAACAACAGACAATGCTGAGGGTGAAAATTGATCCCTCATGCTAAAATATTTGTAAAGTGCACTTTGACATGCAACAATCCCATGGTAGGTCGGAATAAGGACATGAATAATTAAGGTGCTGTCTGAGACTACAGCCTGTGATGGAATAACAGAAATAAAGGCATGAAATTAAATGAAATGAATTCAAATAATAGACTAAGCTGCTAACATTGAGACATATGGTACTTGCCTGTGAGTAGTGCAACAGCTTGGGAATAAAAACAACACAGGCTAGCAGAAGTATGCCAAAGAAATTAGGACAGGACACATGCTTGTCGCCTGTGAAGGGTCCAGCGTTTTGTAAACATAATGGAACAACAAAGACAAAAAAGCAAAATACACAGACAAGACACCGCATTTTACAGATGTTCAGTAAATAAAACAAGTGGGTTACAACAAGAAAAGAATGAAGAATAATGACAACAGGACACATGATAATTACCTAGTCCCATCAAATAATGTGCAGAAGTTTGAACATTCTCTACAATACGAAACAGGATGAAATAAGAGAATAAAGGAAATATTAAAAGAAATTTTAAAACCCTAGACTCCTCCCTTTTCAATGTACACTGGAGAGGAGCTTTAATTCCCATCCACATGGACATTACCTGTGAATTCCATAGCATTTTAGAAATGCAATACAACACATAATAGGACGGATCAACAATAAAGATGTGATAAAATAAATAAGTGCTTGGTGGGCTGATAAGAACAGAGGCATGCCACATAAAGACAAGCCTCATTTTGGTTGTGTGGTTGTGTGTATGTTAGCAGCCTGGTCCCCTGGTAAAAGGGGACGGGGGGTGGAGTATTCATAGAAATGCAATGTAATATGCAACAGCATGGAATAACAACAAAGGCATAAAATAAAATACTAATAACATCAGGGCACATGCTAGCTGTGTGTGTGTGTGTGTGTGTGCGTGTGTATGACAGCAGCTTGGTCCACTTCTCATGGGACAAAAACAACTGACAAAAAATAAATAAATAAAAGCATGGGGGGAAAACAGTTCTGCAAAATGGAACTGTGCAGAATATAAATGGAGGGTCGGCAGGAATAACATCAGAGACGTAAGAACTAGTAACGGCTGGTGCAGCCTTTCGCTCTGTTACATGCCACTAACACGCAACGAACACAACACGTGCTGGAACAACAACAAAATTGCAGTAAGCAGTATGACACATGCTAGCTGCTCTGAACCCTTCTAAGTGTTTTTGAGAATACAATACCAACCTGTGACAAGTACAACACAGGCTGGAGTAACACATTAGTACTGACAAAATACACTGCCTTTACATGTCACTAGCGCACTGCATGGATCGGGCAGAGTACAGAGGCATGAAGCCAAATAACAAAACATGCTAACTGGTGCAGCTATATTTTTTTTTTTTGCAGGGGGGGGGGTGCACAGCAGTATTTGAAGAAAGCACTAATAAATGCAGTATACCACTTGATGACTGTTATTTTAATGACAGTGCACCGTGTTTGAAGATGCACTACATTAAGAAACAGGTCTGAATTACAACTAAACATCAAACTAAACAAGGACACATGCTACGGGTTGGTACCCTTGAAAAGAGTATAGTATTTTGAGAATAGTAAAGGTATAGTAGCACTATTCATTACAGGTGTGTATCACCTTTATACAGGACACGTCATTTTGCAAATACAATTCAACATGTTTAATACAATATAAATATGTCAAAGATGACATGAAGCAAAACGTAAAAGAGGATTGGTGCAGCTATACAATATAAAACAGGCTAGAATCACACGAAGCAAAACAATCAATGACACGGTAGTTGCTTCCTCCCTTTGTAAAGGGTGCAATATTTTTTTGAATACAGTAAATTATATTCTGAATACAACTTTAATGAATAATCACCACATACTCTTAAATCCAGACCCTTTTCTTTACCTTCCTAAGTCTCCGGAGCACGTCCGCAGCTTCCTGGATGTTGTTGTTCCTCAGA
Source organism: Hoplias malabaricus (assembly GCF_029633855.1). NCBI lineage: Eukaryota > Metazoa > Chordata > Actinopteri > Characiformes > Erythrinidae > Hoplias > Hoplias malabaricus. The sequence goes on along the minus strand of NC_089813.1, from coordinate 1,247,290 downwards.
AGCTGCTGGATGTCCCGGATCCAGGCGACTCTCCGCGCATATGGGCTCGGGTCCGTGCGCCGGAGCATGGCAGTAAGTCTGTCCGCCCTGAGGAGCGCGAAGTCGGCACTGCTTCGGCGAGAAACCCGCTCCCTCTCCGCGGCGCTCCGGCGGCGCTTCGCAGAGAAAACGCCGCCGTCCACACTGCTTTGGCGGCTCAGACGGGAACCCATGGTCTCATAGCGTCTCCACACTCACATAAAATGCGTTTTTTTTTAGTTATTATTATACTCACCTCAAAATATCGGTTTAAAAGCAATGACAAACGCACCGTCTCTAGAGGCTCCCACTCCCCGCTCAGCACTTCACTCTCCCGCTCTTTCCCAATTTTTATTTTATTACTCGCATCAAAACACAACAAAATCACACACAAAATGTTCCAATACTTGTAGAATTTAAATTCCTGAGGTAAACCACCATCAGAAACGAATTATTTCGTAGGAATCGTCGAGTTATTTAACGTGGAATCAGAGTCCTGTGAATTGTATTCAGCAGCTAACGGTTCTCCTCACAACCAGTGCTATTTATAGTCCTCTCAAAACCCACCTGTTTTCTGGCAGACCACGCCCATCTGCGAACATCACTTATTAATTCTGATAATTAAATAAAAATTCACTATAATTTGCTTTTATTTTACAGTGTTTATCACCAAGTCGATACATGGATATGGTTTGGCTGAGGTTAAGATGGGCTTGGCCCTGGGGGTTGTTGTTGATGTTGTGGGACGCAGGTGGGCTGCCTGCATCTGAAAAATATGGGCAGCCCAGCAACTCTCTATATTTGGGGTCCATATGGGCCTGGGGTGTGTTTTGTTTTCTGGTGGGCTTCCCATATCAGCCCCATGGTTATCCCATCCTGATCTCATCACTGAATGTGTACGTCAAAGCCGAAGCTGAATTTAGGGGGAAAAAAGGAACAATATGGTTTCTGCAAGTATTGAAATATAATGAAACATTGTTATAAAAAGACTCGACCCCAGTCAGTGTTATAATGAGCTCTGGAATATTCAAATGATTTTTCATTAAATGAGGCGCATTAAATGAAATATATTTGTGTGTTTGTTTGTTTTTAATCTAGTTACAGTCTGCTTCTTCTGCAGTAGCCCATGTTAATTAACTGTGATAACCAAATTAATCTATTTTAATAAGGATTAGTGTATTTCTCAAAGGAAACATGTAAACACAGCTAGTCTCTGAGACAGTGTAATATATTTAAAAAAAGTGAATGTAATTTCCCCCTAAATTCCTGCATGATTAAATAAAGATGTAAACAATGTGCTCCTCCTAGCGTTGGTGGCATGGACTGGGAATGTACTGGTGGATGGAACTGACGAATAATGAGGATGGGGAGTGCATTCAGCAAAAAGTTAGGGATAAAATTGAAAATGAAAACTAAGATTAAAAAAAGAGAATAAAACTACATTATCAGAGTAGATGACAAAATGGCAGAAGGACAAAACTAAAAGAACATTATGTGAGAACGCAAAGTATTATCTGGTACTTGATCCTAAATACTATTGTCTTGTCTCTCTAGGCCTCCCTCAGATAACTACGCTCAACACGTCTTAAGGAAACAGAATGATTGTAGAGTATATGGTCGGGGGGAATACGTCATTGTTTCTGTTCCAGTGACTAACAGTGACCATGCTAATGACATGTTTGTGGGCTTTAAAACATCTTTTAAAAAGAGCATGGCCTTATACCATCTATTTAACCTTAGTCTAACCACACCTGAGCCTCACACTACACCTCTCCATCTGCTCAAGGCCAGGACACAGCACGCTCCAGCACAGAGGTGAGTATTTGTACTTTCCAGAGTGTTTTTAAATATGTTTAATATACTCCTGTAGATCAGTGAGTACATTTCTCTTTACATTCTAAACATTTCTGATACAAATTCCACTATTTTCCCTCTGCATCTGAGCCTTAAAGCTATGTGTCTTTTAGTACAACTTTTAATAATCTGTACCTTTCTGAGTATTTTTCAAATCATAATTTGTACTTCTACTCAGCTACAGTAGTGAGTACGTCTTCCATCTCTAATCCCCTTCCCTGTGTTCAGTGGGGGGGGGGGGGTGTACGGTCAGTGCAGCCCTGGGATGGGGTTGGACATATGATTCTGGAGATTCAGCTTTTTATTTCAGAGTAGAATGACCCAGAATGTGATTCAGGTTTCGGTTCCTGTGCCGAGACACGCTGGATGTTCTGAGAACATTCTACTGACCACAGTTCACATTCTCAGAACTGACAAAGCTTAAAGGGCTCACACTTTTGTACTGAAACCAAACTATTTACTTGTATTTTTATATTTACTGCAGTCATTAGACGACCAGAGTTTCAGTGCCTGTACTGGAGGATGGGTGTAGGATGCTCAGGGTAGAGTTTAAAAGCTCCGGAGATATCTGTGAAATGAATGTAGTCTTAGAGCTGGGAACACAGGCCATAAACGAATGTAAACAGCTGTGGGTTTTATTTCTTTCTTGGGGCAGGAAGGTGTTGAGAAGGTAAGAGCTCTGAGATATTAGACATGATGGATGTGTCCTATTGGACTAAATCAGAATGAGATCACTGTTCTCTCCTGTGCTCAGATACTGTGTGACCTGCATCAGAATGACTGCATTTCTCCTCCTTGCCATTCTCTCTCTCTCCCACTGCCTTTGATTTATCACAGATATCAAGGCTACAGTTCACACAGGGTTTTATTTAGAGAGTTTAGAAGATCTGTGGACACCTACTGATCCAGCGTTTCTTCTGACCTGAAGGCATTAATCAGTGTGTTCCTCTCTTTAACTTCAAGAAATCTATTCTTTTTACATTTTTATGCTGGATGCAGGAACATTGCTATGAAGAGTTGATGGCATTCGGTTTAGTGAGGTCCGTATTGTTGGGTGTTTAGTGCTGGAACACCACTCCAACTCGACCCTAAAGTAGGCTTAAAGGTATGCCTCTTGTGAACTCTTGGCCTTGGGCAGGGTGACCTTGGATGTGTTGTGTACTTTGGGTGAAATCAATTAAACCCACTATAAAAAATATTAAAACCTGTGTTCTCCCAGTGTCCGTATGGGTTTCCTCTGGGTGCTCTGCTTTCCTCCCACGGCCTAAAAACACCTGTTGGTAGGTGGACTGGTGACTCTAAATAGCCGTGAGAGTGAGTGAATGTGTGAGTGTGTGTCGCCCTACAAAGAACTGGCGCCCCCTCTAGAGTGTGTTCCCTCCTTGCGCCCAGTGATTCCGGGGAGACTCTGAACCTTACAGACAATGAATGATTGAACCTAAGTTAATTAATGTGTACTGTATATACTGTGTTTATATTGGGTCTGCTGCTGCATGTTTTCCTGTGTTAAACGTAGCAGTGAATTAAATTTATTTTCCCCCTCGATATTTAACAGGAGATGAAAAAAACCTTAAGTATTTGTTTCATTGTTTGTACAGGAACATGGTGAAGAAGTCCCTTGTTGCTGGGCTGGTGCTCCTGCTGGTGGCTGCATTGGGCTTTTTCCTGTCTGTGTTCCTGGGGGTGGGCAGCAAAAGACCTCTAAGCCCCTCAGACCACTTCTACTCCAGAGCCGCGGTGGCAGCTGATGCTGGGAAGTGCTCTGAGGTCGGGAGGTAAGAATGACAATAGACAAAGTCCACAGACCTCAACAAATACACGTCTAACTCTGCAGCTGTAGGGGTATGACCCATGTCCTGGACGTGTTGTGTGTTCAGGGATATTCTGAAGCGTAACGGTTCTGCTGTGGATGCGTCGATAGCTGCGCTGTTGTGTGTCGGTTTGCTGAACGCTCACAGTATGGGGATCGGAGGGGGACTTTTCTTCACCATTTACAACGCCTCCACAGGTGAGTCAGCATTACAGCATACATTACACCATACATTACAGCATTCACCACAGACCTCAAGTTGTGCCGTCATGCTGCATTTGCGCAGTCACGGCAATAGTGGGGTTTCAGGGCTAAGCTGGACTTCTCTGACTGAATGAGTGGGATTTTCTGGAAGCGCAGGGTGAGTGTGAGACAGATGCAGTAAATAGTTGTTTCTCTCAGGGAAGGTGGAGACCATCGATGCGAGGGAAACTGCTCCGATGAATGCCACGGAGGACATGTTCGGAAATAACACCCAACTGTCCAGGAAAGGTACAGCTACACGCAGGAACACAGTCTGAGCGTCCACAGACCAAGATCATCATGTACTTTATAAAACTATCACCCTGCGTTACATCATTTTATATAACGCCCCTGTATAAAACTACATTCACGTTCTTTTAAAAACCACCACCCCATTCCCATTCCCTTTCTATGTGAGTTTCTTTAGTGAATCTTCCCCAGTAAAGATCCTGTGTCCACTGTGGGTCCAGTGATGAGCTTGTGTGAATTTTATGAGCGTGAATAAGTGACACATCCTCAGAGAACACACTTCTACAGTTTCACACACTGTCCCTGTCTGATTTTGTAGGGAATCAGAAAAAACAGGAAACATTGTGAAATTGTATGGTGCATTTTATATTTTATCCATTAGGTTAAACCCAGCAGACATTAAACAGGATGTGTTCAGACGCAGATAAATCTCCGGTAGATGATGTATGTTACTGTATGTGATTTTTAGGGGGTTTGTCGATTGCGATTCCCGGGGAGATTCGAGGTTACGAGATGGCCCACCGCCGACATGGACGTCTGCCCTGGAAAGACCTGTTTCAGCCAAGTATCGAACTCGCTCGCAAAGGATTTCCCATCGGCCGAGCGCTTGCAAACGCCATCGAGAAAAACAAGGACTTCATTCAGGGAGATGTGGCCATGTGGTAAGAGAAGGTCTCAGACCCTGGTTACAGTGAGTGAACCCATCTACTTTAATATGTTCAGATTTACCATTCATTTACCACAGAGTCAGGCCCTCTGCACATTAGCCTAAGGTCCCCTGACCTTACTAAAGTTTATGTGGCAGAATGCCATCAAATACTCAAAGCAATGTCCCAACATATAGTGTAAAGCTTTCTCAGACCTGCAGTGAAGAGAGGAACACACTCCTGATGAATGCGCTGCACTTCAGGAGAAACGCTGGACACTGAATTTCCTCTCTCTCCTGTTGCAGTGAAGTGTTCTGTGATTCAAACAAGAACGTTCTGAGGGAAAATGACATCATCAGGTTCCCGAAACTCGCCGACACGTACGAGAAGATCGCTGAGGAGGGACCGGATGTTTTTTACAATGGCTCCATGGCTCAGATCATAGTGGACGACATCCAAGCGGCAGGTTAAGTCTCTGAAAGTTTATATTTCATATTCATTTTCAAATGTTTTCAACACACAGCACATACAAATAAACAATGTAGCACTGATGCTAACCACAGTGTAGCGCTGAGGGTAATCACAGACACTGCATAAATAAACAACATAAACTGCATCTAAAGATCAACACTGATTATGGGATGCAGAGCTTATCTTGATTTTTGCCCCCTTGTTTATTTAGCATAATGATAATCAGAAACTACAGCTGATGCTAATCACAGTGCAGCACTGACACTGATTACAGCATGCTCATCTGATCCTGGTGGTTCTGCTCTGTCCAGGAGGAATTATCACTCTTGAAGACCTGTTGGAATATAAACCCGTGTTGAATGAAAGTCCGCTGAGGCTAAACGTCGGAGAGTACACCATGCACGTTCCTGATGCCCCGTCCAGCGGCCCTGTGCTAGCACTAATACTTAACATTGTGGACGGTGAGTAGTTGGTAGCTGTACATCTGTTACACAGCTCCAGGGTCCCGCTCCGGGTGACTGTCTGTGAGGAGTGTGGTGTGTTCTCCCTGTGTCTGCGTGGGTTTCCTCCGGGTGACTGTCTGTGAGGAGTGTGGTGTGTTCTCCCTGTGTCTGTGTGGGTTTCCTCTGGGTGACTGTCTGTGAGGAGTGTGGTGTGTTCTCCCTGTGTCTGTGTGGGTTTCCTCTGGGTGACTGTCTGTGAGGAGTGTGGTGTGTTCTCCCTTTGTCCGCGTGGGTTTCCTCCGGATGACTGTCTGTGAGGAGTGTGGTGTGTTCTCCCTGTGTCTGCGTGGGTTTCCTCCGGGTGACTGTCTGTGAGGAGTGTGGTGTGTTCTCCCTTTGTCCGCGTGGGTTTCCTCCGGATGACTGTCTGTGAGGAGTGTGGTGTGTTCTCCCTGTGTCTTTGTGGGTTTCCTCCGGGTGACTGTCTGTGAGGAGTGTGGTGTGTTCTCTCGGTGTCTGTGTGGGTTTCCTCCGGGTGACTGTCTGTGAGGAGTGTGGTGTGTTCTCTCTGTGTCTGTGTGGGTTTCCTCTGGGTGACTGTCTGTGAGGAGTGTGGTGTGTTCTCCCTGTGTCTAATTTCTAATTTCACCAGGGGTATTCACATTTTTTAAATGACTGTAGAATAAACTTGGATAAGAGTATAGTTTAACCATGTACAGGTGAGTTGAGGTCCAATCATGGAAACAGATTTGGCACAACTGTGGAAATGTGTGTAGCCCCTGAATGTCTCAGTGGGCACTGTGTGTTGTTTTTTGTGTTTGTCTGGATAATTATTATTTTTTTTATATAAAATAAATCGTAAAGTTATATTTGAAGAGCTACAGGGCTTTTATCACAGGGGTCAAGTCCACTCTCACAGCTTCTCAGTCATTATGCTAACTTCGCTAATTCTCCAGCCACTTGTCCCTCATTAGCTTCATTAGCTGCGGGATTTAGAGCCTGAGATACTTAGATAAGAAGCTGTGATGTGAGAGTGTGTCTCAAAGATGGAATGAAGAGACCTGATGAGCCCTGACCTTATAATCATTACACAATAAACTACAAACAATTTTTCATTTCACAACTCCCTCGGAATCGTAACACAAATTTAGATGATACACAACACCACCTCAGGACTTCCCTCTCTTTATTTATTTTAATATTTATTACTATCCCTAAGTGCTAACAATTTTCTCTCAGTTATTCATCATCTCGGTTTCTCCCGATCGCACACTGTTCCCTGAGACGCGGGAGGCCGAACCATGACTTCTTTATGAACTGCTGCTAACACAACACTGACTAGCTCAACCCTTTGGAGCAGGATACACACTGCCCACATCTGTCACATCAGCCAACTAGCGAACAAGCTGTGTTTACATATGAACTCTGGAACAGATTTTTTACAGCAGAGAATGTTTATTATAATCATTGTTACATTATTAATGTGACATTGTTTTATATAAAATACAGCTGAAGAAGAACCACGTTACTCTGTTGTCCCTGAACGAACTCGTATATGATCCATAGAGCGGGTCCCCCACACTGGGGCAGCCTTGTTTAAGCCTGATTTTGTGCAAAATCTCTCACACATTTTGGCCACTAGGTGTCAGTATAGAAGAAGGAACAGTGGAGAAAAGGGCTCAACATTTCCTTGTGTCTCTTTACAGGCTACAATTTCTCAGACAGAAGTGTGTCCACCGCGGAAAAGAAGACTCTCACTTATCACCGCATTGTTGAAGCTTTCCGCTTCGCCTTCGCCAAGAGGAGCCGGCTCGGAGACCCTCGCTACCTCAACATCACTGACGTGAGTCTGACTGCGTCTGTCTAGAGTTTATATATGAGCTGGGACCAGCTGGAGAACACTGCTCTTAGCCCCCTCAGTACTCAAGGAGTTACAGGTAATGGAACAGGAAAGGAATCGAAATTCTAGTATAATCCCTGAATAAACCTGTTAATGCTCCATATAGAGGGTCTGCCGTGTGGGGGTGGCCATGTTTAAATGCTTAAACAATTTAGAACAGGATCTCTGGCACGTCCAGGCCACTAGGTGGCAGTTTAGTTACTTTTAATAGGAAAACTAGAATGTGAAACTGAATTTGATGTTTATTTTGAGTCTCTTCTTGTTTCAGCTCATTCACAACATGACCTCAGACTACTTCGCAGATAACATTCGCAGTAAAATCTCAGACGACACCACGTACCCGGACAGTTACTACGAGCCTGAGTACTTTGTCCCCGAAAGTCACGGGACCGCCCACCTGTCCGTCATCGCCGAGGACGGTAGTGCAGTGGCGGCAACCAGCACCATCAACCTCTAGTAAGACATAGTGGGAGAGGACGGTCTGTCTTTGTTCATGTAGAAGAAGGGCACTTTTACACATTTACACTTAGTTAACAAATTCTACTAGATACCGGAACACAGCTGTGAGGATATGATTGAGTTCAGCCTCAGAATCACCAGTGAGGGTCAGGGTCTGGTGTTGGGGATTAGTTCTGGATCAAACTCATCACTCCAACTCATCCCAGAAGAACCCCATCACTCCAGAGAACACAGTTCCACTGTTCCACACACCAGAGGAACCCCATCACTCCAGAGAACACAGTTCCACTGTTCCACACACCAGAGGAACTCCATCACTGCAGAGAACACAGTTCCACTGTTCCACACACCAGAGGAACTCCATCACTCCAGAGAACACAGTTCCACTGTTCCACACACCAGAGGAACTCCATCACTCCAGAGAACACAGTTCCACTGTTCCACACACATTATAATGCCCCTAAATGTCTGGACTCTAAAGACACTGTAATGCTGACTGATTGATTGGTAGATTGACTGATTGATTGATTGATCAATTAATTTTCCTGCAGCTTTGGTTCTAAAGTGATATCTCGCTCCACTGGGATCATCTTTAATGACGAGATGGACGATTTCAGCTCTCCGTACATCACCAACGGCTTCGGCATCCCTCCATCGCCCAACAACTTCATCCAGCCAGGTGTGTCCTTCACCCACAAAGTTAACACCCAGAATTATTCACAAATTTACACAAATTTAGCCAGATTTGGCACGATTTTGTCACATCGGAACCGAATATGAGCATCGGGACGAGTCACCGTCCTATAGTGTGACATAATCAAAGACCAGTGATCTGGAGTCTGGGACGCCCCACGACGTGGCAATATTTTTGACTCATTTAAAAGGATGCTTTTTGTTCTTTCAAATGTGTTCAATAAATCATTAGAAACTGTCCATCTATTTTCCACCGCTTATCTGTGTCTGGGTCGTGGGGGAAGCAGTTGGAGCAAGGAAACCCAGACCTCCCTCTCCCCAGCCACTGTGTACAGCTCTTCCGGGGGTATACGGAGACGTTCCCAGGCCAGTCGAGACAGTCTCTCCAGCGTGTTCTTGGTCAACCCCGGGGCCTCCTCCCTGTTGGACCCTGTCTCTAAGGGAGAGTCCAGACATCCTGCGGAGATAACTCATTTCAGCCGCTTGTACCCGCGATCTCGTTCTTTCGGTCACTACCCAAAGCTCGTAACAATAGGTGAGAGTTGGGACGTAGATCGAACGGTTACTCGAGAGCTTTGCTTTTCTGCTCAGCTCTCTCTTCACCACAACGGACCAGTACAGACCCTGCATTACTGCTGACGCTGCACCGATCAGCCTGTCAATCTCCCGCTCCATCTTTCCCTCACTCGTGAACAAGACCCCGAGGTATTTAAACTCCTCCACTTGAGGCAGGATCTCACTTCCAACCTGGAGAGAGCACTCCACCCTTTTCTGACTGAGTACCATGAATTCCGACTTGCTGATCCTCATCCCTACTGCTTCACACTCGGCTGCAAACTGGTCCCAGAGGTCCCGACTCGATGAAGCCAACAAGACCACATCATCCGCAAAAAGCAGACATCCACCACTTGGCTATGCCAAGAAATTCTGTCCATAAAAATTAGGAACAGAACCGGTGACAACGGGCAGCCCTGACGGAGTCCCAACTCCGACTGGAAACCAGTTGGACATACTGCCAGCCATACGAACCAGACTCCTGCTCTGTTTATACAGGGACTGGATAGCTCGTAGCAAAGAGCCCAGTACCCCATACTCCCAGAGCACCTGCCACAGAATATCCCGAGGTCCCCAAACTCTACTTCCTCTGCAGAAGACATGCTGGTGGGATTGAGAAGATCCTCGAAGTATTCCTTCCACCGCCTAATGACGTCCCCAGTCGAGGCCAACAACTCCCCACCCCCACCATATACAGTGTTGGTGGAAAGCCGGTTTTACCGCCTGAGTCGCCTGATGGTTTGCCAGAAACTTCTCGGAGCCGACCGAAAGTCGTTTTCCATGTTCTCAACGAACTCCTCCCACACCCGAGTTTTTGCCTCAGCGACAGCCGAAGCAGCGAGCCGCTTGGCTCCTCGGTACCTGTCAGCTGCCTCCAGAGTCCCCTGAGCCAACCAGGCTCGATAAGACTCTTTCTTCAGCTTGACAGCCCCCCTCACCCGGAGTGTCCACCACCGATTGTGGGGATTGCCACCCCGACAGGCACCGACAACCTTGCAGCCACAGCTCCGTTCAGCCGCCTCAACAATGGAGGTCCAGAACATGGCCTATTCGGACTCAATATCACCGGCCTCCCCCCGGGATGCAGTCGAAGCTCTGCTGGATGTGGGAGTTTAGGATCTTTCTGACAGCTTCCTCTGCCAAACGTTCCCAGCAAACCCTCAGCACACGTTTAGGCCTGCCAGGTCTGTCTGAAATCGAAATGCAGCCTAGGGTGTCCTGATGCCAGCTGTACTTGTGGACACCCTTATGCTCGAACATGGTGTTCTAATGGACAAACTGTGACGGGCACAGAAATCCACAGGTTGTCGGCCCATGGGAGTGTGGACCAATGTTACTTCTTCGGGCTGAGCCCGGCCAGACCCCATGAGTGAAAGTCGCCAAAGGCTCGCCAAGGAGCCCCTCCCCCAGGCCTGGCTCCAGGGTGAGGCCCCGGTAACCCTACTCCAGGCAAGGGTAGCTGTGTCCCTGTTCTTAATCTCTTCATCCTTGTCTTTATGGATCACTCTTTGTCTGGCCCATCACCTAGGACCAACTTGCCTTGGGAGACCCTACCAGGTGCTATTGCCCCCGACAACGTAGCTCCTAGGCTCACGCAGGCACGTAAACCCCTCCACCACATTAAGGTGGTGATCCAGGGAGGGGCATTAGAAACTGTGTAATTTACAAAATAGCTGAGAAATGTCATCGACTATTAACGAATAATAAAATTCAAAGAAAATCAAACACATGTGGTTTAGAGTAAAATCTACACACTTAAAAATGATGGTTCTCCAAGGGTTCTTTATTAAAGGAAATGGTTCTCTGTAGAACCCTGAACACTTGAAGAACTTTTTTCGTGATCATGAAGGGGTTCTTCAGATTGATGGAGAGTGTGCTGTGGTTCTTTACCCTAGTGGCACCTTTTAGAGAAGGGTTCTGTACGGCACCTGTATTCCTCTGATGTTACGATGTCAAGCTTGTTACAGCAGAGGAACTGTTTTTGGTGCCGTACAGAACCCTTCTCTAAACAGTACTATATAGAACCATCTATACCTTAATCATGCAGAGGTTCTTCACAGGTTCAGGGTTCTACACAGAACCATTTCCTTTAATAAAGAACCCTTGGAGAAGTGTATATAATGGTTTATTTATGTGTTGTGCTTAAAATGTGATGTTGCTGTAACACATTCTGTAAAAGGTGAAGTAAACAGAAGCGTTGTGCACCTGTGTGTCCAGGTAAAAGGCCTCTGTCGTCCATGTGTCCGACCATCATTTTTGACAAACACAGCAGAGTGAAAATGGTGGTCGGGGCTTCAGGAGGAACGAAGATCACCACGGCAACAGCTCTGGTAAACACCAGTGGTTTTTAAAGTAAACATGTTTGTTGATAATCATTTGTGTAATTAGCATATGTGCAAATTTAAATTAAAACAGGCCATTTACCTTATTTGCATAATGTAGCTCCTGGATCATTTACCTTTGTATTCATCAATATATCCATGAATTAATTTTAATAATAAACCTTCCTCTTTAATAAAGTAATCCTTGGGTTTAATCCCTAGCTTCTCTCTGTGAAAGTCTCTTTACATTTGTCAGTGGTTTTCTTCACTGGTGCGTCTTCACAATATGAAACAGCAGTGATACTGACCCCTGGTGGCCTGATTGTGCATTAACACCTCTCTACATTTAAACATGGCTGCCCGCACACAGCAGACCCGCTCTATGAAGCATACCCTTTAATGTCAGATTCATTTAATGTGAGATGCATTTCATAGAATACAATGTGAACGAAAAAATTTTCACATTCATAAACACTGCTGGTGTTCGGTGTTGAAAATGATGGACAGCATCTTTAAAGGCTAAGCACCTAAAGGCTCTTGAACACCTTTCGTTGGTGTCCTTACATGCCCATATTGTTGGAAAAGCGCCAGTGAAATGAGCTACAGATAACGGAGTGAGCGGATGGTCCTTTCCAAAGTGTCCATTTAAAGTGGACAAATTTAGTCTATTTTCTGGATATTTTGGGATCTTTGGGCCATTTGTTCACAGATTTCCCACTGTACATTGAATGATTGCAGCCAAAAACAACACACCTTTTCCTCATTTTGCATTAAATTAAGTGCAGCTTCTAGAGTTGTTGTCCACCATCTACGTCACAGGCAAGACGCCTATTAGAGTTTCCCAACACCGCTGGGGGGGGGGGGGGGGAGACCAACGGTCTTTTAAACCTTATTCCTTCAATTAGTAAGAAATAACATGTTTTCTGACTCTCAATAAACACGAGTTAGGAACTCAAACTCCACTGTATTTATTTGTTTGACACTTTAATAGAGCTGCTGCTTAGCCTTTAAAGCTTTGTCTTGATTTCCTTTAATGTTTATTTGAATGTTATTTGGTGTAAAGCAGAAGTAAAGGAGTAGAAATGACCTTGCCTTGTGTTCTGCAGGTGATTTTAAACTCTCTGTTCTTCAACTACGACCTGAAGAAGTCGGTGACCGAGCCCCGTGTCCACAACCAGCTCAACCCCAACAAAACCGTCGTAGAGCAGAACTTTGAACAGGTTAGTCCCCGCTCTCCACAGAAGCAGCACGAATCTATAAATGACCCCATTACTCCCTGAAGATAATCGTATTCACTGGACCATCATTTATCACCGCAGTATAAAATACCTCCAGTAGGTGGAGCAGCTGCTACAACAGACTCCGTGTCACACACTAGTCCTGTCATGTCTGTTTTCCCTGCCATGTACTTTCTCAGCACATGGCTCTGTTTGTTGTTGTCCATGTCTCCGCCCTTGTCCCGCCTTTGTTATCTGTTTCAGGTGTTTCTCATCTATTCATATATTTTAGCTCCCTGGTGTCACTTCCGTGTATCGGTCATTCGTTTCGTTTAGTTTCCAAAGTCATGTCGTGTTGTTTCTTACCCAAGTCAAGTCGTTTTGATTCCTAGTCATGTTCCTTAGTTCGGTCTGTCTGTCTCTGTCATTTTCCTCGTTTCATTTCATATGTCTTGTTGTTTCCGTAGTTTCCTGTCTTTGTTTTGTTATATCTTTTGTTTAATTAAAATAATGTGTTTTAGCAAGTGCATCCGCCTCCCTCAGTCCGCTCCGTGAAAAATGACTCTCCGACAGATAAAGGCTTATCCTTGTTCTTTTATATGACCTTTCTCTGGAGATAAAGTGTTTTATTTCAGAAACTGACACTTAACACGAACGATAATTCAGTCAGGCCTTTGTCCAAATAAAATCACTGACGACAAATAAATCCTTTGATTCTGTAGTAGCCTCAGAGAGCGAGCAGCTGGGCTCCAGCCTGAACTACCAGCGCCCCCTCCTGGATGTAGTCTATACTGCAGTAATAAACACTCATAATTATGGTTAAATATAGATATTATAATTACCGAGTGAGTAATGGAGTATTTGTAGCTGTATTATAGCCCTAGCCCTACACCTGTGAGAATGCTCGTTATATTACTACAGTTAATTAATACTCTAACAGTTTAATATTGTAGTTATTCACTGGTCACTCAGCTCTAATGAAGTGTGAACGTGTGAACCCTTAATTTATCTGCTGTTATTACATCTCCAGAGTGTCCTGGAAGGCCTAGCGCAGAAGAACCACATAACAGAGTTCCAGCGGACCCCGGGGTCGGTGGTCCAGGCGGTGGTCCGGCAGGGCGACCGGCTCTGTGCCGAGTCGGACCCCAGGAAAGGAGGATATCCCGCAGGTTACTGACCCGAGATTAATGTCTGTTTTCTCCTCAATCCTCAGCGGAGCTTCCGCAGCTTCAGGCAGAAGACACAGGGACAGAACGCTAACCTTAAAAAGCCCTTCTCCTTTCAACACTGCAGAAGAGAGCCTCTTATCAAGTGAAAGCATCTCTAACAGCTGATGTCTCTAAACGTCCTCACAGTGAGGCTGTTGTGGGAGTTTTTGAGGATTATTTCACCTCTTTCTTCAGGATTTCTCTCAGTTTTAAGTTTATTTTTTGGAGAATGTGTCGTTAGCTGTTGGTTTCTTCAAAAATATGACTTTTTCAAGAAAAAATGTGTGAAATTACACTTTGTCTGCGGATAAAATCACTTCAAGCAGCAAATTAGTGATATTCTGATTATAAAAAGGCCCTTGTACTGACACCTAGTGGTCAGGATGGATGAGAGTTTCTGTACTGAGCTCTAAACTGCTTCATTCAGGGACATCACCGCAGTTTGATTCTCTGGATTCTCCCACAAGGGGTCGCCACAGCAGGTCACCGGCCTGATCCAACCCTCGCTTCCACCCAGGCTCTGGATCGGCTCCAGGAGCAGACAGGCGCACCCCGGTGGCTGGAGGAGAACGTGGGGAAAACACACGGAAAGAACCTAGGCCCCGTGGCTCCAGAGCTGCGACAGAAACACCACACGCTGCAGTAACAGCAGTGAACAGTGAACACTGACTGCAGCTTTAAAAACAACAGTGAAACAGGTGAAGGATCCTTTAATGTTCTCACGCAGAGAGAAATGTCACACGCATCGACTCGATTTCAGATGATTTCACGGAATAAGAGAATTTTTGCAGTGAATTTATTTTTATTTTCCGTTCTGATGGGAACATAGTGTATCCTCCCTGGTGCCTGAACGGTTCTGCCTTATGTTTGGTGATTTTATTATTTATTATTCTGTGTGTGGAGAACAGGGGCGAGTGTGTTATTCGTCCCGCGTCGGTCCAGAAAAGTGACAAAAGCAGAAACACACAAGTATCGTTTCTAAAAACCCCTTCAGTCTGGAGAGAGTGAGCTGTGGTCAGTGGAGGGTCTGAGGAAGTCCAGCGTCTCTCAGCGCAGCAGCTGTTCCTCTGGTTCTTGAATCATTTCAGATCATTATCTGAAACAAAGAGCTGTAGCTCTAGAGTCAGTGGTGCAACACACACACACACACACACACAGGGAAGAAGATTAGAGACTGACTCTGAAGGGCTGTAGATTCCTTTAGTCGCTGAGGCATTGAGTAGGAGTCAGAAAAATACTCAGGAAACAATCAAACACAGATGATGAAGTAGTAAAGTGTCGCTGGTCTCTACTCACCTCTCAATGTAATGAGAAGCATCCAGAGACACAATCGAGCCCGGACAGCGCCCCTTAGTGGTTCCACGTGGGTAGAACCTGGGCCAGCTGGGTTCACGCTGGTCTCCAGGGAGCAGATGGTACCTGGGATTACAGTGGGACCCTGGGTATCTATTTACACATGGCGTCCACAGGGAGGCGCTACTACGAGCCCTGGTTACATCACTGACCCTGGAGGGTCCCCACCTGAGCTGCCCCTCTGTGCCCCTCGGGGCTGTGATGGAGGGGGCAGTCTTCTTGTGAATTAAAGCAAATAAATCAGGGATGGAATAATCATGACCCCTTCAGGGCAGATCCTCTGGGAATAAAGGAACAGGTAAATATTTATTACCCGAGGATCAGGGAGGGACCTCAGGTGTGTTACAATGTGCCTTAAACATAGAAAAGTGCCTGACAGGCTACAAATAAACAAAGAACAATCAAGCTTTTCTTTACATTTCCTCCAGATGTTTTGGGTCCTGGAGCCGGAGCCGTGTGAATCGCTGTGTGTCTGCGGTAGAAAAGATGTCGGATGTTTGTTTGTTTGAGGAGAGACTGTGATGTTCAGTGAACCCTGAGAAATACATTTTCATATATTTTTTTAAACACACATTGTCTGGACTCCTGCCTGTTGCTATGCTGTAAACTTTTATTTTGGAAGATTTCTCGTCATTTCATTAAAACCGATCAGAATCATTGATGAACGCTGGTGTGTTATTAATGAACCCGATACACACTTTAATCTCCAGGAAGAGAGAGGTGTGTTTGTGAAACGTGGGCCGTTTAAACTTCACGAGGAGAACGTATACATTATATTTATTACACACTCACCCAGTCACTCTCACTCTCACCCAGATTCTCACCCAGTCACTCTCACTCTCACCCAGTCACTCACCCAGTCACTCACACACTCACCCAGTTACTCACTCTCACCCAGTCACTCACACACTCACCCAGTCTAACACAGAACATCACACACTCACCCAGTAACTCACACACAGTGTTTAATCGAATGTTCCAGGTGTAAACAGGTTTATTAATACAGAAAGGCATTGTAAAGAAAGGCTGACTTTATCATTTCTGAATAACATCATCCATGTGTTCTGACACTGAACAGAACTGAAGATTTCCTGAATTAAAAGGGGAAGTGAAAACAGATCAGTATCCGACGGCTTTGCCCAGTTTACGAGCGTCTGAATAAGCTTCAATCACGCCGTCTTTCTGTGACAGAGCATTGACCACGCTAATGAACAGCTCTGGATCTTTGACTGTACTGCGACCTATTCTTAGGGCCTCCATCACGTCCTGAAACAAAAAATTTTACACAATTAGGAAAACTGTCCCTAATAAATAAATAAATAATAAATAATAATTATTTCTATGTTTATATACATACAGAATGCAGCTCATGAGAGATAAAGAATAAAATTGCTTAGAAGTCTCTCAATTAACTATGCTGTTTATTGTTGCCATCTTTAAAATGGGGTCCAGGCCTCTAGGTGTCAGTGTAATGGCAGGATCCTCTCATGGAGAAGAGTCCGTGGAGGAAAAGGCAAAATGTTGTTTACCTTGTTGAAGTCGGGCTCGAAAAAGAGAGTGTTGTCAGGGTAGAGATGAACGACTGGAGCCGAGATGGAGTCTTTCAGAGATTTCCCAAACCACAGGTGGTTCATCAGCGTCTGAACAGTTCAGAACAGCCATGGAACAGAGAGAGGAACAAGGGCACAAAGGCAGAGAAAGGTCTACCTGTGTGACTCTACAGTATTTTGTCTTGTCTAGTTACATTCAGTGTAGTCCGGTTTGTCTGTTGTATTTATTGTGTATTCTGCTGTACTGTGTGTAAATCCTTTGTAATATGCTGCTGTTATATGTGTGTGTGTGTGTGTGTATGTTGGGCCTGAAGAACATCATTACAATACTTATTTATATTGATTAATCACAAAAGAAAAAAAAAATAATAATAATATGTTTTTTTAATATTGTATTTTAAGAATTTATTTAAAGTGATTACTGACCAGAGTCACTCCGGTGGTGATCTTGCTTCCCCCAGCACCTCCGATAACCACAGTGTGGTTTTTACTGTTAGAGAAAAGGATCATTGGAGCCATGGAAGAGGGAGGCCGTTCACCTAAAGACACACACACACACACACACACACACAATGAGATGATTAGTGTAATTCTTATTGAAGGGACACTAGGTAAAAATGTTTTGTTTTTGTATTTATTTTTTTTTTGTTTCAAAATAATTTGCTATAATTCATAATTCATTAATGAGAACTTTACACATGTTGACATTTAAGATATTTTCATTCTGCACAGACCTGAAAAACACTAAAATAATTAGTGAATGTTAACAAAGGGCCAGAATAAAAAAATGTATATTGCCATATCCCATGATTCTGCCAACTCACCAGTTTGAATCCGGTCTGTTTTCTCACAGAAATCAAGTAGATGGTTGTTGAGGATGATGCCTGTTTTCGGTGAATACACTTGAGACCCAAATCTAAAGTGAGAATAACAATTGTTCATAGGCACTGGGTGATTTTCTATTCACATAGTCCATTATGTTCTGTAATGTCTGCACTAAACCTATAAAGTACAAAGGGTGTTACAGAGAATATTCCATCATCATCATCATTATCTGTAACCGCTTATCCAATTTAGGGTCGCGGTGGGTCCAGAGCCCACCTGGAATCATTGGGCGCAAGGCGGGAATACACCCTGGAGGGGACGCCAGTCCCTCACAGGGCAACACAGACACACACACATTCACTCACACACTCACACCTACGGACACTTTCGAGTCGCCAATCCACCTGCAACGTGTGTTTTTTTTGGACTGTGGGAGGAAACCGGAGCACCCGGAGGAAACCCACGCAGACAGAGAATATTACAGAATATTAAAAAGACACTCTGGAGCACAGAGAATATTACAGAGAGACTCTGAGCACAGATAATATTACAGAGAGACTCTGAGCACAGATAATATTACAGAAAGACTCTGGAGCACAGAGAATATTACAGAGAGACTCTGAGCACAGAGAATATTACAGAGAGACTCTGGAGCACAGAGAATTTTACAGAGAGACTCTGGAGCACAGAGAATTTTACAGAGAGACTCTGGAGCACAGATAATATTACAGGGAGACTCTGGAGCACAGAGAATATTACAGAGAGACTCTGGAGCACAGAGAATATTACAGAGAGACTCTGGAGCACAGAGAATATTACAGCAAGACTCTGGAGCACAGAGAATATTACAGAGAGACTCTGGAGCATAGAGAATATTACAGAGAGACTCTGAGCACATAGAATATTACAGAGACACTCTGGAGCACAGAGAATATTACAGCGAGACTCTGGAGCAAAGAGAATATTACAGCGAGACTCTGGAGCAAAGAGAATATTACAGAGAGACTCTGAGCACAGAGAATATTACAGAAAGACTTTGAGCACAGAGAATATTACAGAAAGTCTCTGGAGCACAGAGAATATTAAAGAGAGACTCTGGAGCACAGAGAATATTACAGAGAGACTCTGGAGCACAGAGAATATTACAGAGAGACTGTGGAGCGCAGAGAATATTACAGCGAGACTCTGGAGGACAGAGAATATTACAGAGAGACTCTGGAGCACAGAGAATATTACAGAGAGACTCTGAGCACAGAGAATATTACAGAGAGACTCTTGAGCACAGAGAATATTACAGTGAGACTCTGGAGCACAGAGAATATTACAGAGAGACTCTGGAGCACAGAGAATATTACAGAGAGACTCTGAGCACAGAGAATATTACAGAAAGACTCTGAGCACAGAGAATATTACAGTGAGACTCTGGAGCACAGAGAATATTACAGAAAGTCTCTGGAGCACAGAGAATATTAAAGAGAGACTCTGGAGCACAGAGAATATTACAGAGAGACTCTGGAGCGCAGAGAATATTACAGAAAGACTGAGCACAGAGAATATTAAAGAGAGACTCTGGAGCACAGAGAATATTACAGAGAGACTCTGGAGCGCAGAGAATATTACAGAAAGACTGAGCACAGAGAATATTACAGAAAGACTCTGAGCACAGAGAATATTACAGAAAGTCTCTGGAGCACAGAGAATATTAAAGAGAGACTCTGGAGCACAGAGAATATTACAGAGAGACTCTGGAGCACAGAGAATATTACAGTGAGACTCTGGAGCACAGAGAATATTACAGCGAGACTCTGGAGCACAGAGAATATTATAGAGAGACTCTGGAGCACAGAGAATATTACAGCGAGACTCTGAGCACAGAGAATATTACAGAGAGACTCTGGAGCACAGAGAATATTACAGTGAGACTCTGGAGCACAGAGAATATTACAGAGAGACTCTGGAGCACAGAGAATATTACAGAGCGACTCTGAGCACAGAGAATATTACAGAAAGACTCTGAGCACAGAGAATATTACAGAAAGTCTCTGGAGCACAGAGAATATTAAAGATAGACTCTGGAGCACAGAGAATATTACAGAGAGACTCTGGAGCACAGATAATATTACAGAAAGACTCTGGAGCACAGAGAATATTACAGAAAGACTCTGGGGCACAGAGAATATCACAGAGAGACTCTGGAGCACAGATAATATTACAGAAAGACTCTGGAGCACAGAGAATATTACAGAGAGACTCTGGAGCACAGAGAATATTACAGATTAGACTCTGGAGCGCAGATAATATTACAGATTAGACTCTGGAGCACAGAGAATATTACAGAAAGACTCTGGAGCACAGAGAATATTACAGAAAGACTCTGGAGCACAGAGAATATTACAGAGAGACCCTGGAGCACAGAGAATATTACACAGAGACTGGAGCACAGAGAATATTACAGAAAGACTCTGGAGCACAGAGAATATTACAGAAAGACTCTGGAGCACAGAGAATATTACAGAAAGACTCAGGAGCACAGAGAATATTACAGATTAGACTCTGGAGGACAGAGAATATTACAGAGAGATTCTGGAGCACAGAGAATATTACAGAGAGACTCTGGAGCACAGAGAATATTACAGAGAGACTCTGGGGCACAGAGAATATTACAGAGAGGCTCTGGACAACATAAATGACAACAGTGGTTTTGCTATCAAGGTTGTACAAGACAATCTTCAGCTAAACAGTGTGTTTAGAAATTGATCAGGATTTTTTTCTGAGCCCAGATTTAAATCCTCTAGGGAAGATCTGGTGTGTGTTTTGATTAGATTTTAACTAGAGCTAGACAATAGTTAAATATCAATAAATATTGCAATATATGTGTAAATATATAAATAACAATGATATGATGTTTAAACACATTTTCAAAATTTCAGTACACTTTCATTACAGGATCTGTCACTGACTTACAGGCATTAGAGGGTGCTGTCAGTGTATTGGATATTGCAAAAATATTAACAAAGCCAAGAGGTTTAAGTTTGACTGTGATGTAATATTTTTCTTTTTTTTCTTTTTATTTTTGCAGTCGTTCTGTGGCATTTGTTTTTTGTTCATATCGATATCAGAATTTATTTTATTTTATTGACAGAAATTAAGAAATATATTGTGATATAAGTTTTGGCCATAACATCCCACCCTAACTGTAGCATTTATCCTTTATTAAATGTTAATTCTTTATTAAATATTTTGGGTTTGGTACCTTTATGTGGGAGTTTATACAGTGAGTGTAGGCTGCAGTTAAAGTAGATTTTGCTCACAGATAATTGATGGAACTGGTGACAGACACAGCCATCCCCTCCTCGTCCAGAATTGAGACATGGGAAGTGCCCCCAGTGTCTTTGTCTTCAGTTGCATTGTAGACCTCATTGGTACTATAATCAATAATCTTCTTGATGCGGTCAGCAAACTCCTCCTGAGTTATGGCAAATGCCTCCTGAACTGTCTTCTGCTCAGCACACACAAGAACAGGTGTTCAATGTTCAATAAGACATCAGGAGATAATGTAATACTGACATAAACATTATAAACACACACATTTTTATATATATAAAAATATAATTAAATATAATTAATTAATTAATTGGCGCAGCAGGTAGGTGTCGCAGTCACACGGCTCCAGGGGCCTGGAGGTTGTGGGTTCAATTCCCGCTCCGGGTGACTGTCTGTGAGGAGTGTGGTGTGTTCTCCCTGTGTCTGCGTGGGTTTCCTCCGGGTGACTGTCTGTGAGGGGTGTGGTGTGTTCTCTCTGTGTCTGCGTGGGTTTCCTCCGGGTGACTGTCTGTGAGGAGTGTGGTGTGTTCTCTCTGTGTCTGCGTGGGTTTCCTCCGGGTGACTGTCTGTGAGGAGTGTGGTGTGTTCTCCCTGTGTCTGCGTGGGTTTCCTCCGGGTGACTGTCTGTGAGGGGTGTGGTGTGTTCTCTCTGTGTCTGCGTGGGTTTCCTCCGGGTGACTGTCTGTGAGGAGTGTGGTGTGTTCTTCACAGGATTTTAGGCCCTATAGCCAATTATGTTGCCTGTGCTTTTAGGAGCAATCTGATTTATGGAATTTGGAATAAATTGGCCAAAATTTCAACCTGCTTTAAACTCTAATTGTCAAGCTATGACCAAGAGTCACACGGAGGAAACCCACGCAGACACAGGGAGAACACACCACACTCCTCACAGACAGTCACCCGGAGGAAACCCACGCAGACACAGAGAGAACACACCACACTCCTCACAGACAGTCGCCCGGAGGCAGCCCACACAGACACAGGGAGAACACACCACACTCCTCACAGACAGTCACCCGGAGGAAACCCACGCAGACACAGGGAGAACACACCAAACTCCTCACAGACAGTCACCCAGAGGAAACCCACGCAGACACAGAGAGAACACATCACACTCCTCACAGACAGTAACCCGGAGGAAACCCACGCAGACACAGGGAGAACACACCACACTCCTCACAGACAGTAACCCGGAGGAAACCCACGCAGACACAGAGAGAACACATCACACTCCTCACAGACAGTAACCCGGAGGAAACCCACGCAGACACAGAGAGAACACACCACACTCCTCACAGACAGTAACCCGGAGGAAACCCACGCAGACACAGGGAGAACACACCACACTCCTCACAGACAGTCACCCGGAGGAAACCCACGCAGACACAGAGAGAACACACCACACTCCTCACAGACCGTCACCCGGAGGAAACCCACGCAGACACAGAGAGAACACACCACACTCCTCACAGACAGTCACCCAGAGGAAACCCACGCAGAAACAGAGAACACACCACACTCCTCACAGAAAGTCACCCGGAGGAAACCCACACAGACACAGGGAGAACACACCACACACACATTAGCATATTGTTCTGTGCCTAAACTGGTAATGCACCTTGTGTAGCAGGACGTACCTTTCCAGAGTCAAACCTGGGGTCTCTCATGAGTTTTCTCTTAGCGTTGGCAAACTTACTGGCCTCTATGAACCGATGGTATGTCAGAATACGCTCCTTTCCTTTTATAGAGTCTTGGTTTGGGTTGTAGCCTCGAGGAAAACAGAATAAACCTTTCAGCAGCTTGACACAAAGTCGATCAGATGAAATCACATCTACAGATTAACAGTGAATACGGCTGTACACTGGGAGCGATCGCAGAGGTCTTCCACAGTTACTGTGTGTCTCGTTTTCTCTCATTGTGTCTCACTCTAGTTCTTGCCTGCAGATTGTGAACTGTTCCAAACACTTACCCAGTCACTCCTACACTCACACACACCTGTGTTTCACACACTCACCCAGTCACTCCCACACACCTGTGGACTGTTTCACACACTCACCCAGTCACACTCCCACACACCTGTGGACTGTTTCAAACACTCACCCAGTCACACTCCCACTCACACACACACCTGTGGACTGTTTCACACACTCACCCAGTCACACTCACACACACCTGTGGACTGTTTCACACACTCACCCAGTCACACTCACACACACCTGTGGACTGTTTCAAACACTCACCCAGTCACACTCCCACTCACACACACACCTGTGGACTGTTTCACACACTCACCCAGTCACACTCACACACACCTGTGGACTGTATCACACACTCACCCAGTCACACTCACACACACCTGTGGACTGTTTCAAACACTCACCCAGTCACACTCCCACACTCACACACACACACCTGTGGACTGTTTCAAACACTCACCCAGTCACACTCACACACACATGTTGACTGTTTCAAACACTCACCCAGTCACTCCTACACTCACACACACATGTGGACTGTTTCAAACACTCACCCAGTCACTCCTACACACCTGTGGACTGTTTCAAACACTCACCCAGTCACTCCCACACTCACACACACCTGTGGACTGTTTCACACACTCACCCAGTCACACTCCCACACTCACACACACCTGTGGACTGTTTCACACACTCACCCAGTCAGACTCCCACACTTACACACACCTGTGGACTGTTTCACACACTCACCCAGTCACACTCCCACACTCACACACACCTGTGTTGCAAACACTCACCCAGTCACTCCCACACACCTGTGGACTGTTTCACACACTCACCCAGTCACTCCTACACTCACACACACATGTGGACTGTTTCAAACACTCACCCAGTCACTCCCACACTCACACACACCTGTGTTTCACACACTCACCCAGTCACTCCCACACACCTGTGGACTGTTTCAAACACTCACCCAGTCACTCCCACACTCACACACACCTGTGTTTCACACACTCACCCAGTCACACTCCCACACACCTGTGGACTGTTTCAAACACTCACCCAGTCACACTCCCACTCACACACACCTGTGGACTGTTTCAAACACTCACCCAGTCACACTCACACACACCTGTAGACTGTTTCAAACACTCACCCAGTCACACTCACACACACCTGTGGACTGTTTCACACACTCACCCAGTCACACTCACACACACACCTGTGGACTGTTTCAAACACTCACCCAGTCACACTCACACACACCTGTGGACTGTTTCAAACACTCACCCAATCACACTCCCACACTCACACACACCTGTGGACTGTTTCACACACTCACCCAGTCACTCCCACACTCACACACACCTGTAGACTGTTTCAAACACTCACCCAGTCACACTCACACACACCTGTGGACTGTTTCAAACACTCACCCAGTCACTCCCACACTCACACACACCTGTGGACTGTTTCACACACTCACCCAGTCACACTCCCACACTCACACACACCTGTGGACAGTTTCACACACTCACCTAGTCACACTCCCACACTCACACACACCTGTGGACTGTTTCACACACTCACCCAGTCACACTCCCACACTCACACACACACCTGTGTTTCAAACACTCACCCAGTCACTCCCACACACCTGTGGACTGTTTCAAACACTTACCCAGTCACTCCTACACTCACACACACATGTGGACTGTTGCAAACACTCACCCAGTCACACTCACACACACCTGTGGACTGTTTCAAACACTCACCTAGTCACACTCCCACACTCACACACACCTGTGGACTGTTTCAAACACTCACCTAGTCACACTCCCACACTCACACACACCTGTGGACAGTTTCAAACACTCACCCAGTCACACTCCCACTCACACACACCTGTGGACTGTTTCACACACTCACCCAGTCACACTCACACACACCTGTGGACTGTTTCAAACACTCACCCAGTCACACTCACACACACCTGTGGACTGTTTCACACACTCACACAGTCATTCCCACACTCACACACACCTATGTTTCACACACTCACCCAGTCACTCCCACACTCACACACACCTGTGTTTCACACAGCCCCCCCACCTACCAGTGTGTGTTTGGACTGTGGTATGAGAGCGGAGCCCCAAGAGGAAACCCACACAGACACAGAGAGGACACACCACACTCCTCACCGACAGTTACCTGCGACGGGACCCTGTGGCTATATATGTATATACACACACGTGTACTTCTTTTATTATTTATTGTACAGCACTTTTTTCAAATAAAATATATTATTATTATTATTATTAGTTGTGAGAATCACCTCTCACCTTTCATGACATTGAGGATGAAGCTGACCAGTGCGCCCCCTGCTGGAGGAGGAGGGAAATACATGGTGTAATCCCCCAGAGAAACCGTCCAAGGCTCCATTTCTGTCACTTCAGCAGATCTCAGGTCCTCCAGAGTTAGAGAGCCACCTTAAACACACACCATCACACACACACATACCAGACACACTTTAGCTCAAAGCTTGGCTCTCACACACTCACACACTCACATCTCACTCTGATACAGGGAAGTTGTTGGGCTTTTCTCACTATGATCATTTGACAAGTTCCTGCTTTGGATTTGAATGCTCCAGAGAGGCCTGACTGTTTATTAGATAAATCTGTTCAGATTGTTTAAAAATCATTAACAGGGTGTTGTTTTATTCATTATTACCTGCTTCCTGTACGTCACAGATCAGTTTCCTCCCAGTGTCTCCAGTGTAAAACTCATCTGCTCCGTTCTTCGAGATTCTCTCCAGGGTTTGGGCGAGTTTCTCAAACTTTACAGTGTCTCCTTCCTTCAGCAGGTTCCCATCTTTATCCTCAAACAGTTCACTGAAACCCAGGAGGGAAGGAGCATAGATTTCCAAACATATTCTATAGCTATGAGTATTTTACAGTTGTGCTGTGGGGAAGAAAATACATATTTGAATATATGTAACAATTCTCATTTTCAGACTGTAGTACAAATATTTTGACCTGGACCTGTAACTGATAAACTATTAAGAGCTGTTTAATTTTGAACAGAGTGTGTGTTTGAAGTGGTGTGACTCTTCTAGTCGTTACGGTGCAGGTTTAGCGCTCCAGGAAACTCACAGACCAATCACATGTGTTTCTGCACATCACACATGTGGCTCCTCTGTGCATTATGATGAGCGCTGTGACTCCACTGAGTGACACACACAGGGCAGGGTCCAGACACCGATCATATGCATTTTATACATTGTGTTCTGGAACTTGGCCTCTCCAACTGGACCATAATGAATGAATTAATTACCCCTCTTATAAAAGATACAGGGATGTGTGTGGCGCGGCACAGTGGAGCAGCAGGTAGTGTCTTTGTCACAGCTCCAGGGTCCTGGAGATAGTGACTGTCTGTGAGGAGTGTGGTGTGTTCTCCCTGTGTCTGCGTGGGTTTCCTCCCACAGTCCAAAAACACATGTTGGTAGGTGGATTAGAGACTCAAAAGTGTCCGTAGGTGTGAATGTGTGAGTGAATGTGTGTGTTTGTGAGTGTGTGAGTGAATGTGTGAGTGTGTGTTGCCCTGTGAAGGACTGGTGCCCCCTCCAGGGTGTGTTCCTGCCTTGCACCCAATGATTCCAGGTAGGCTCTGGATGTGTGTGTGTGTGTGTGTGTGTAAAATACCGAATTGTGTGCCTTCTGATTTTGGGAAGATATCGAGCCACAATGTTGGAAATTTTCACTCCCTCTCTCGCCAGACGGATGGTGGGTTCAAATAATTTAGCCCATGGCAGACGGCCATAAAGGTGATGAACACGCTCATAACCTCGTATCTCCCCAGGAACACCCATCCACTGAGTACCTACAGAGAGACAGAGAGACAGAGAGAGAGAGAGAGAGAGAGAGAGAGAGAGAGCTGTACTTAACTCTTTAATCATTACACATACCAGAATTTTCATTCATTTATTTATTTATTTATTTATTGTTTGTTTGTTTATTATCAGGAAACCATGGCAGTATTATAGAAAGGGACAGGGACTGAGACTGAGACAAAAATGGAAACAGGGACCAGGACAGAGGCAATATGAGGCAGTATCAGAGAGTAAGATGGAGACAGCACTGTCACTGCGGTGTTACCTCAGTGGAACTGTACTTTACTCTGTATTAACTGTGGATGTTAAAGTTGTGTTGATGTCACTCGGCCCGTTTCATCTCCAGGACTTTTATTGTGTTATTTTATTCTCCATAGTTGTATAATGAAAGATTACAGAGATCCCCCTCTCCTTCTGGAGAAGAGAATGTAATGAACCTTTAGAACACAGCTGGACTCTAACACCACTGCTGTACCTTTAAAGATACGCTACACTGTCTGTACCTTTAAAGATACACTACACTGTCTGTACCTTTAAAGACACACTACACTGTTTGTACCTTTAAAGATACACTACACTGTCTGTACCTTTAAAGACGCACTACACTGTCTGTACCTTTAAAGACACCCTACACTGTTTGTACCTTTAAAGATACACTACACTGTTTGTACCTTTAAAGATACACTTCACTGTCTGTACCTTTAAAGATACACTACACTGTCTGTACCTTTAAAGATACACTACACTGTTTGTACCCTTAAAGATACGCTACACTCTTTGTACCTTTAAATATACACTACACTGTTTGTACCTTTAAATATACACTACACTGTCTGTACCTTTAAAGATACACTACACTGTCTGTACCTTTAAAGATACACTACACTGTTTGTACCTTTAAAGATACACTACACTGTTTGTACCTTTAAAGATACACTACACTGTTTGTACCTTTAAAGATACACTTCACTGTCTGTACCTTTAAAGATACACTACACTGTTTGTACCTTTAAAGATACACTACACTGTCTGTACCTTTAAAGATACGCTACCCTGTTTGTACCCTTAAAGATACACTACACTGTTTGTACCTTTAAAGATACACTTCACTGTCTGTACCTTTAAAGATACACTACACTGTCTGTACCTTTAAAGATACACTACACTGTCTGTACCTTTAAAGATACATTACACTGTTTGTACCTTTAAAGATACACTACACTGTTTGTACCTTTAAATATACACTACACTGTCTGTACCTTTAAAGATACACTACACTGTCTGTACCTTTAAAGATACGCTACCCTGTTTGTACATTTAAAGATACACTACACTGTACATCTAAAGATATACTACACTGTTTGTACCTTTAAAGATACACTACACTGTTTGTACCTTTAAAGACGCACTACACTGTCTGTACATTTAAAGATACACTACACTGTTTGTACCTTTAAAGATACACTACACTGTTTGTACCTTTAAAGATACACTTCACTGTCTGTACCTTTAAAGATACACTACACTGTTTGTACCTTTAAAGATACACTACACTGTCTGTACCTTTAAAGATACGCTACACAGTTTGTACCCTTAAAGATACACTACACTGTCTGTACCTTTAAAGATACACTACACTGTCTGTACCTTTAAAGATACACTACACTGTCTGTACATTTAAAGATACACTACACTGTTTGTACATTTAAAGATACACTACACTGTACATCTAAAGATATACTACACTGTTTGTACCTTTAAAGATACACTACACTGTTTGTACCTTTAAAGACGCACTACATTGTCTGTACATTTAAAAATACACTATACTGTTTGTACCTTTAAAGATACACTACACTGTTTGTACCTTTAAAGATACACTTCACTGTCTGTACCTTTAAAGATACACTACACTGTTTGTACATTTAAAGATACACTACACTGTACATTTAAAGATACACTACACTGTCTGTACATTTAAAGATACACTACACTGTACATTTAAAGATACACTACACTGTCTGTACATTTAAAGATACACTACACTGTACATTTAAAGATACACTACACTGTCTGTACCTTTAAAGATACACTACACTGTTTGTACCTTTAAAGATACACTACACTGTTTGTACATTTAAAGATACACTACACTGTACATTTAAAGATACACTACACTGTACATTTAAAGATACACTATACTGTTTGTACCTTTAAAGATACACTACACTGTTTGTACATTTAAAGATACACTACACTGTCTGTACCTTTAAAGATACACTACACTGTTTGTACCTTTAAAGATACACTACACTGTTTGTACATTTAAATATACACTACACTGTTTGTACCTTTAAAGATAAACTACACTGTTTGTGCATTGAAAGATACACTACACTCTTTGTACCTTTAAAGATACACTACACTGTTTGTACTTTTCAAGATACACTACACTGTTTGTGCATTTAAAGATACATTACACTGTTTGTACCTTTAAACATACACTACACTGTTTGTACCTTTAAAGATACACTACACTGTTTGTACATTTAAAGATACACTACACTGTCTGTACCTTTAAAGATACACTACACTGTTTGTGCATTTAAAGATACACTACACTGTTTGTACATTTAAAGATACACTACACTGTCTGTACCTTTAAAGATACACTACACTGTTTGTGCATTTAAAGATACACTACACTGTTTGTACATTTAAAGATACACTACACTTTTTGTACATTTAAAGATACACTACACTGTCTGTACCTTTAAAGATACACTACACTGTCTGTACCTTTAAAGATACACTACACTGTTTGTACATTTAAAGATACACTACACTGTCTGTACCTTTAAAGATACACTACACTGTCTGTACCTTTAAAGATACACTACACTGTCTGTACCTTTAAAGATACACTACACTGTCTGTACCTTTAAAGATACACTACACTGTTTGTACCTTTAAAGATACACTACACTGTTTGTACCTTTAAAGATACACTACACTGTTTGTACCTTTAAAGATACACTACACTGTTTGTACCATTAAAGATACACTACACTGTCTGTACCTTTAAAGATACACTACACTCTCTGTACCTTTAAAGATACACTACACTGTTTGTACCTTTAGTGACAGTGATGTTCCTGTATTCATTCATTCATGCATTCATTCACTGTCTGTAACCCTTATCCAGTTCAGGGCAGCGGTGGGTCCAGAGTTTACCCGGAATCACTGGGTGCAAGGCAGGAACACACTCACACATTCATGCACACACTCACACTTTTGAGTCTAATGTTTCTGTACTATACCTTTAATCTGAGAATGAGTGATAGATACTAGGACGGAGACAGTAAAAAAAGACAGAACACAGGGACTGAGACAGAGATAAGGAACAAAGGCAGTCATGGAAACAAGGATATTCACATCAGACTAGAATTTCTATATTACTCCCAAAACATCACATGAGTCAACTGCAATTTGAAATCATGTTTTCATCCTTAATGTCAGTGAGGCTTAAAAAAGAAAGGTTGCTTTCACTTTTGCTTTCAATATTTCCTGTTTTTGTAGTGTTAATCTGCGAACACAGACCTGCTTCACTGCATGGACATTTAGAAAGAAGATCTGCTTTAAACATCTGTGGAACTGTCTCTCTGGAGCTGATGATTTTCACAATACCTAGGAAAAATATCAAACAATCAGCAAAACAATCAAACAAAAACATTTAAAGGTGATTTTTAAGTATTACTGTTAGGAATACATTTTTTTTAAAAGAAAACAATATCCAAAACCTCTTTGTTGTATTTTCATGAAAATGAACCAAACACAAAGTGAGGAGCTTTTCTCTTTTTTAAAAGTCCTCTTTTAAAACACCTCTCCAACTACATTTCATATTTTAATCTAATCAAAGCACACACCACATCTTCCCTAGAGAGTTTAAATCTGGGCTCAGAACATAATCCTGATCAATTTCTAAACACACTGTTTAGCTGAAGAGTGTTTTGAACAACCTTGATAGCAAAACCACTGTTGTCATTTCTGTTGTTCAGAGTCTCTCTGTAATATTCTCTGTGCTCCAGAGTCTCTCTGTAATATTCTCTGTGCTCCAGAGTCTCTTTGTAATATTCTCTGCGCTCCAGAGTCTCTCTGTAATATTCTGTGTGCTCCAGAGTCTTTCTGTAATATTCTCTGCGCTCCAGAGTCTCTCTGTAATATTCTGTGTGCTCCAGAGTCTAATCTGTAATATTCTCTGTGCTCCAGAGTCTCTCTGGAATATTCTCTGTGCTCAGAGTCTTTCTGTAATATTCTCTGTGCTCCAGAGTCTCTCTGTAATATTCTCTGTGCTCCAGAGTCTTTCTGTAATATTATCTGTACTCCAGAGTCTTTCTGTAATATTCTCTGTGCTCCAGAGTCTTTTTGTAATATTCTCTGTGCTCCAGAGTCTTTCTGTAATATTCTCTGTGCTCAGAGTCTCTCTGTAATATTCTCTGCGCTCAGAGTCTTTCTGTAATATTCTCTGTGCTCCAGAGTCTATCTGTAATATTCTCTGTGCTCAGAGTCTCTTTGTAATATTCTCTGTGCTCCAGAGTCTTTCTGTAATATTCTCTGTGCTCAGAGTCTCTCTGTAATATTCTCTGCGCTCAGAGTCTTTCTGTAATATTCTCTGTGCTCAGAGTCTCTCTGTAATATTCTCTGTGCTCCAGAGTCTTTCTGTAATATTCTCTGTGCTCAGAGTCTCTCTGTAATATTCTCTGCGCTCAGAGTCTTTCTGTAATATTCTCTGTGCTCCAGAGTCTATCTGTAATATTATCTGTGCTCCAGAGTCTCTCTGTAATATTCTCTGTGCTCCAGAGTCTCTCTGTAATATTCTCTGTGCTCCAGAGTCTCTCTGGAATATTCTCTGTGCTCAGAGTCTTTCTGTAATATTCTCTGTGCTCCAGATTCTCTCTGTAATATTCTCTGTGCTCCAGAGTCTCTCTGTAATATTCTCTGTGCCCCAGAGTCTCTCTGGAATATTCTCTGTGCTCAGAGTCTTTCTGTAATATTCTCTGTGCTCCAGAGTCTCTCTGTAATATTCTCTGTGCCCCAGAGTCTCTCTGGAATATTCTCTGTGCTCGGAGTCTTTCTGTAATATTCTCTGTGCTCCAGATTCTCGCTGTAATATTCTCTGTGCTCCAGATTCTCTCTGTAATATTCTCTGTGCTCCAGAGTCTTTTTGTAATATTCTCTGTGCTCCAGAGTCTTTCTGTAATATTCTCTGTGCTCAGAGTCTCTCTGTAATATTCTCTGCGCTCAGAGTCTTTCTGTAATATTCTCTGTGCTCCAGAGTCTATCTGTAATATTCTCTGTGCTCAGAGTCTCTTTGTAATATTCTCTGTGCTCCAGAGTCTTTCTGTAATATTCTCTGTGCTCAGAGTCTCTCTGTAATATTCTCTGCGCTCAGAGTCTTTCTGTAATATTCTCTGTGCTCAGAGTCTCTCTGTAATATTCTCTGTGCTCCAGAGTCTTTCTGTAATATTCTCTGTGCTCAGAGTCTCTCTGTAATATTCTCTGCGCTCAGAGTCTTTCTGTAATATTCTCTGTGCTCCAGAGTCTATCTGTAATATTATCTGTGCTCCAGAGTCTCTCTGTAATATTCTGTGTGCTCCAGAGTCTCTCTGTAATATTCTCTGTGCTCCAGAGTCTCTCTGTAATATTCTCTGTGCTCCAGAGTCTCTCTGTAATATTCTCTATGCTCCAGAGTCTCGCTGTAATATTCTCTGTGCTCCAGATTCTCTCTGTAATATTCTCTGTGCTCCAGATTCTCTCTGTAATATTCTCTGTGCTCCAGAGTCTTTCTGTAATATTCTCTGTGCTCCAGAGTCTCTCTGTAATATTCTCTGTGCCCCAGAGTCTCTCTGGAATATTCTCTGTGCTCAGAGTCTTTCTGTAATATTCTCTGTGCTCCAGATTCTCTCTGTAATATTCTCTGTGCTCCAGAGTCTCTCTGTAATATTCTCTGTGCTCCAGAGTCTCTCTGGAATATTCTCTGTGCTCAGAGTCTTTCTGTAATATTCTCTGTGCTCCAGAGTCTCTCTGTAATATTCTCTGTGCCCCAGAGTCTCTCTGGAATATTCTCTGTGCTCGGAGTCTTTCTGTAATATTCTCTGTGCTCCAGATTCTCGCTGTAATATTTTCTGTGCTCCAGATTCTCTCTGTAATATTCTCTGTGCTCCAGGGTCTCTCTGTAATATTCTCTGTGCTTCAGAGTCTCTCTGTAATATGCTCTGTGCTCCAGAGTCTTTCTGTAATATTCTCTGTGCTCCAGAGTCTCTCTGGAATATTCTCTGTGCTCAGAGTCTTTCTGTAATATTCTCTGTGCTCCAGATTCTCTCTGTAATATTCTCTGTGCTCCAGGGTCTCTCTGTAATATTCTCTGTGCCCCAGAGTCTCTCTGTAATATTCTCTGTGCTCCAGGGTCTCCCTGTAATATTCTCTGTGCCCCAGAGTCTCTCTGTAATATTCTCTGTGCTCCAGAGTCTTTCTGTAATATTCTGTGTGCTCCAGAGTCTCTCTGTAATATTCTCTGTGCTCCAGGGTCTCTCTGTAATATTCTCTGTGCCCCAGAGTCTCTCTGTAATATTTTCTGTGCTCCAGAGTCTATCTGTAATATTATCTGTGCTCCAGAGTCTCTCTGTAATATTCTGTGTGCTCCAGAGTCTCTCTGTAATATTCTCTGTGCTCCAGAGTCTCTCTGTAATATTCTCTGTGCTCCAGAGTCTCTCTGTAATATTCTCTATGCTCCAGAGTCTCGCTGTAATATTCTCTGTGCTCCAGATTCTCTCTGTAATATTCTCTGTGCTCCAGATTCTCTCTGTAATATTCTCTGTGCTCCAGAGTCTTTCTGTAATATTCTCTGTGCTCCAGAGTCTCTCTGTAATATTCTCTGTGCCCCAGAGTCTCTCTGGAATATTCTCTGTGCTCAGAGTCTTTCTGTAATATTCTGTGTGCTCCAGATTCTCTCTGTAATATTCTCTGTGCTCCAGAGTCTCTCTGTAATATTCTCTGTGCTCCAGAGTCTCTCTGGAATATTCTCTGTGCTCAGAGTCTTTCTGTAATATTCTCTGTGCTCCAGAGTCTCTCTGTAATATTCTCTGTGCCCCAGAGTCTCTCTGGAATATTCTCTGTGCTCGGAGTCTTTCTGTAATATTCTCTGTGCTCCAGATTCTCGCTGTAATATTCTCTGTGCTCCAGAGTCTCTCTGTAATATTCTCTGTGCTCCAGAGTCTCTCTGTAATATTCTCTGCACTCCAGAGACTTTCTGTAATATTCTCTTAATTTTAGAGTTAAAATATACTTCCTACCATTTTTGTCCTTTATGGTGAATATAGCTCCTCCTCCGAGGCCCATGCTCTGTGGGTTTATCACTGATGTACACAACAGAGCAGCTATTGCAGCGTCCACTGCTGAGCCATTGGCCAACAGCATGTCTCTGAGAAAACAAAGGCCGCTCTAAAACAGTGTTTCACACAGTTAATGTTAGGACAGACGTGGCTGCAGTTGGGTGTCCTGTGGGTAACACTGCTGCTCTCAACACTGAAGTTAGAATTATACAATTATTCTGTACAAAAGCATCTGTAAATGTCATTTACTTAATCTACATATAAAACAGGAGTAATCACTGTGAATTTGATTAGATGTTAATATCCATCTCATTAAATCTGAACTGTAATATGATTGAAAGTTAGCCTTACATTGTAACAAAGTGTTTTGCAACAAAGTTTAAAAGTCAAACAATATAAAACTGATCAGAAATATAATGATGCTAAGATGTTTATTTTAATTCATATATTCACATGAATATTGAAGTACACTATCAATAACGCATATTTAATACAATTGCCGCGACCAACGTACCTTACCACAGATCTATGTCAGAACAACTGAAACACATCTTTACTGTGTCAGCCTTTTATTATTGAGTTTTATCAACAAGTCCATTACCTAAACATTTAAAGCAGTTGTATTTATTTTCAAGAGTGTAATGATTAACAGCATGAATAATAACAGCATAAAGAGCAGTACTCACCGTCCCACTCCAGAGCAGGTTTCTGAATCTGCAGCAACTGCAGCATGTTTGAAAGTTTCAGTTTTCAGTTTTTGAAGATGAATGGTTAATACAGA
This sequence comes from Hoplias malabaricus, assembly GCF_029633855.1. Classification (NCBI taxonomy): domain Eukaryota; kingdom Metazoa; phylum Chordata; class Actinopteri; order Characiformes; family Erythrinidae; genus Hoplias; species Hoplias malabaricus. The sequence continues at coordinate 1,212,107 of NC_089813.1, read as the reverse complement.
AATTAAAGTGGAAATGATAACTAACAGCACCACAGTGCAGACACAGAAGCATTTTTTCCCTGCCATTTCAGAACCAAGCCTTGAGTCTACAACACACTCGAAACTCTGAGTAAAACAAATTCCCACAATCGGCTCTTCCTTTCTGCACCCGCACATCACCAGTTAGGACGGGTATTGCATATGTCTGATTTCCTGTGTCTGTCAGAAGGCATGCCTTGTTTTCTTTCCATTAAATTAATCAATTGTATATTTAAAAACATCGAATAAAACATTTCTCACCACTATTTTCGAAAAGCATTACTACCAAACATGAAAAGAATAGCCAGGGAGCACACTGAGGGAAGAGACCCGATTAAACAGAGATACAGAGACACTGCATCTTTTATTTTATGCACTTTTATTCTCTGATGTGTGTGAGCCGATGTTGAAAAACAGAATCTTGGGAGTGCTGCTTAATTGCAGCTAAAACATAGCCGTGTTAAACAGGATGCTGTCAGTGATGACTTGGTGCAGCGACCTAACCACAGAGAGATACAAGTACAAAGTAGAAAGGATAAGTCTGTGACTGAACTTTAAGTTGGCTTTGAAGAACCCACTACTACTGCTGCAAATTTATCTAGTGAACTGCTTGACATCTGAAAGATTTTAGAACCTTAAATTCAGTGATACCTTAAAAATACCACTGCCATAAACTGCCATTCTATTTGGACTGAGACATTAAATAAACAAACACTTTAAAAAGACTGTCAGTTTATTTAGACTGCCATATTATAAAAAGACTGCCATATTAAAGCAAATGCCACATTAAATTGTCACATCCTGGCCCTTTCTTGTTTGTTTCCTCCTGCCATGTGGCTCTGTCTGTCTGTTATTGTCCATGTCTCCGCCTTTGCTCCGCCTCCTTGTCATTTTCCCTCCTTATCTGTGTCAGGTGTCTCTTGTTTGTTCATGTATTTAAGTTCCATTGTTGTCACTTCCTGTGATCGGTCATTTGTTGTTGTTTGTTTCGTTTGTTGTTTCTCGTTCTCGTTCGGTCTCTTGCTCGTTTCATGCCCCATTCATGTAGTTTTGTATTGTTTTGGCTTGTTCTGTTTCTAGTCGTGTTGTTTCGTGTTTATCCTCAAGTCCGTTTGTTTTGTTAATAAATTATCTGTGTTGTAGCGAGTGTGTCCGCCTCCGTTAGTCCACCCTTTACGTCCGCGTGACATAAATAGGGTTCCACATTAACGTTTACCACATAAACGAACAGGTAAATATTTATTACCCAAAGATCAGAGAGGGACCTCAGGTGTGTTACATTCATTCATTGTCTGTAACCCTTATCCAGTTCAGGGCTGGAGCCTACCCGGAATCACTGGGCGCAAGGCGGGAACACACCCTGGAGGGGGCACTTCACAGGGCAACACACACTCACACATTCACTCATACACTCACACCTACAGACACTTTTGAGTCTCAGATCCACATACCAACGTGTTTTTGGACTGTGTGAGGAAACCGGAGCACCCAGAGGAAACTCACGCAGACACAGAGAGAACACCACACTCCTCACAGACAGTCACCCGGAGGAAACCCACGCAGACACAGAGAGAACACACCACACTCCTCACAGACAGTCACCCGGAGGAAACCCACGCAGACACAGAGAGAACACCACACTCCTCACAGACAGTCACCCGGAGGAAACCCACGCAGACACAGAGAGAACACCACACTCCTCACAGACAGTCACCCGGAGGAAACCCACGCAGACACAGAGAGAACACACCACACTCCTCACAGACAGTCACCCGGAGGAAACCCACACAGACACAGAGAGAACACACCACACTCCTCACAGACAGTCACCCAGAGGAAACCCACACAGACACAGAAAGAACACACCACACTCCTCACAGACAGTCACCCAGAGGAAACCCACACAGACACTGAGAGAACACACCACACTCCTCACAGACAGTCACCCGGAGGAAACCCACACAGACACAGAGAGAACACACCACACTCCTCACAGACAGTCACCCAGAGGAAACCCACACAGACACAGAGAGAACACACCACACTCCTCACAGACAGTCACCCGGAGGAAACCCACGCAGACACAGAGAGAACACACCACACTCCTCACAGACAGTCACCCGGAGGAAACCCACACAGACACAGAGAGAACACACCACACTCCTCACAGACAGTCACCCGGAGGAAACCCACACAGACACAGAGAGAACACACCACACTCCTCACAGACAGTCACCCGGAGGAAACCCACGCAGACACAGAGAGAACACACCACACTCCTCACAGACAGTCACCCGGAGGAAACCCACACAGACACAGGCAGGCACCTCTTCTCGTCAGTGTTTCACTGAATTAAGCCCATGACACCTCCACGCCCACTCCCCTCCAAGCCAGCATTACAGCCCTACCATCCTTCAGCAACCGTAAATCCACACTGGCGTACTTGGTGACTACGGCTGTACCTAGCCCCACTGGCACCGTTAATGCACCCCAAACATCAAATAAACAAACACCGCACACCGCCACCATCCAAAGACGATATCAACAAACATTAAATAAACAAACACTGTTAGCCGCCGCCCTCTAATCGTGACATGAACAAATATAAAAAAATGTATACAAATAAAAGTTTTTTTTTTATTATTTCTTCATTTCTGCCCAAATTAAATTAGAAAAAATATGTACATTTGACCAAACCTTTGAACAAATATTTTATAGCAGTTGTTAATTACACATTATTAAAAAAAAACATTAGAGTAAATGAATATTTTTCAAATAAAAAGAATGTTTATTTTATTCTCTTTTCTTTTTATATTTTCACAACATTCTCAAAGATCAAACAGCTTTTAACAAACTTTAAAAGTGAAGCTGAAGGAAAAACTTACATGCACCATTTAAATAGGAACCAGTTTTCCACAATTCTCCCAAAATCCCCTGCACAGGCGTTGGACACAGAGCTGGACAGGGTTCTGGGGGACAGAGGACACAGAGCTGGACAGGGTTCTGGGGGACAGAGGACACAGAGCTGGACAGGGTTCTGGGGGACAGCGGACACAGAGCTGGACAGGGTTCTGGGGGACAGCGGACACAGAGCTGGACAGGGTTCTGGGGGACAGAGGACACCAGAGCTGGACAGGGTTCTGGGGGACAGTGGACACAGAGCTGGACAGGGTTCTGGGGGACAGTGGACACAGAGCTGGACAGGGTTCTGGGGAACAGAGGACACAGAGCTGGACAGGGTTCTGGGGGACAGTGGACACAGAGCTGGTGGTAAATGGAGATGTGTGTCAGGAGATCAGTGTGTCCCCCTCACAGCGTCCTGCACGTCCCTATCCCCCAGGACTGGGTTTAAACACCACCCCCTTCTCCCAACTATGGTCAGACACCAGCCCTGTGTCCCCCACTGTCCACTGTCCCCTACCGTCTACTGTCCTCACTTTCTGTGAGGGGCTTTTAGAGGAGGACGTCTGGCTCCATTCACCTCCACTGTCCACTGTCCCCACCGTCTACTGTCCTCACTTTCTGTGAGGGGCTTTTAGAGGAGGACGTCTGCTTCCATTCACCTCCACTGTCCACTGTCCACCGTCTACTGTCCTCATTTTCTGTGAGGGGTTTTAGAGGAGGACGTCTGCTTCCATTCACCTCCACTGTCCACTGTCCACCGTCTACTGTCCTCATTTTCTGTGAGGGGTTTTAGAGGAGGACGTCTGCTTCCTTCACCTCCACTGTCCACTGTCCCCCACCGTCTACTGTCCTCACTTTCTGTGAGAGGCTTTTAGAGGAGGACGTCTGCTTCCATTCACCTCCACTGTCCACTGTCCCCCACCGTCTACTGTCCTCACTTTCTGTGAGGGGCTTTTAGAGGAGGACGTCTGCTTCCATTCACCTCCACTGTCCCCTGTCCTGACTGACACAGTGGAGTTTCTGCTCTAATGTTGGCGTGAGGGTTTCAAGTAATTCCCCTGGAGTAAATGTTTAAAATGAAAAAGAGCTTAAACATTGCACAGTATCTAAGAGAATAAACTTCACTTCTGAAGACATTCCTCTGGTTCCTGAAAATGCCCAAAGATACGAGACTTTGTCCAAAAGGTAACAGCAGCACAGTGAAAAAAATAAAAAATAAACATACGACTCCTATCAAAGGAGACGTCAGTCATTTTCGCCATAGGTTCTTTTTCATGTTATGAAACGTCGTTATACTGCCCCCTAGTGGCCTGGATGTGTCTGTACCAAACCTACTGGGCTGCCCCCATGTGGACGGCCCTCTATGTTTTTTAAGCCGTTTGATACTTCATCTCATGAGTGCTGCACTGTGCACACGGCTGTATGAAAATGTTGAACAAAAATGACTGACTGTTCCTTTAAGACTTTATTTTGCTACATTATATCTATGACTTCTATATGAAGCTATAAGTGACGGTGAGTAATATGAGGTTTCCTGATCAGTCCATGTTCTGTTCTTGAGTAGTGTGTAGAGGAGGAGAGAGTGGTGCTCTAAAAGAGTCTTTAAAAACGTATATAGTGTGTTTTTGTGGTAAATGTTTTAGAGACATTCAGGATCTGATCAGTATCCCGCAGGTTTTCCCTTTTTCCGAGCGTCTGAAACGGCCTCGATACATATCTCTCTCTCTATCGATAAAGCGTTGATCACATTATAGAAAAACCTCTGCTCTTCTACTATGTCCCCGAGTCCTTTCAGGGCCTCAGTCACGTTCTGAAGGAGAGAAAACACAGGTTTGAACCTCTTTTAATAATTCACTCACAGCAATAAAAACCAATTAAAACCAAACAGAAAAATAACATTGCATTTCTTTAAAAAGCTAATTCCTTGTAGTTGCTATGGTGTTGCAAATTGGTCGCTATGGTATCCCATATAGTTGCTATGTTACCTCAAGTCATTGCTAGTTGGTTGCTATGGTATCTCAAATGGTTGCTATAGTATTCTAGGTAGTTGCTATGGTATCTCAAATGTTTACTATGCTATCCTATGTAACTGCTATGTTGCCTCAAGGCGTTGCTAGTTGGTTACTATGGTATCCCAGGTAGTTGCAATGGTATCTCAAATGGTTACTAGGTGGTTGCTATGGTATCCTATGTAGTCGTTATGGTATCTCAGGTAGTCACTAGGTGATTACTATGGTATCCTAAGTGGTTGCTATTGTATCCCTTTGCTATGTGTCCCAGCTGGCTGTTGGGATGTTTGCTAACTGGTTGCTATTGGAGCCCAGGTGTTGCTAGAACACTGGTTGCTATAGTTTCAACAGCGGTTGCTAGGTGATTGCAGCGGTTAAGGTTAAGCTTAGTGTGTTCCAGGTGGTTGCTAAGCTCAGTTTGCTCAGTTCTCTGCTGATTGCGGGTGAAGTCCTTGTTTCGGTGTCAGTTTCAGTACCTTGTCGAAGTTGGGCTCAAATTTTAAAGCATTCTTAGCGTCAACGTAAACGATAGGAGCAGCGATGGAGTCCACCAGCTTCTTCTCAAACCACAGGTAGTTCATCAGCGTCTGGACGAAGGCAGAGGAGAAATGATAACTCAAACCAAAGTACTATTCTCAGTGGATTCGTTCTCCTACGGAGGCTTCCAGGTTATTTATTTTCTCTTCCTCTATAACACACTAAACACTAAAATATAGAAAAAATATATATTCCTAGCAACACTTGTAACAAAAATAGTTTAGAAAAGGCTTAGATGAACCCAAAGGCTAACAAAAAGGATAAGAGAAATTGGATAATGCTTAGTATGTTGCACCAGTTTTGACCAACAGGGGGTAGCAGGCTTTTCTTCCTCTCTTGCGCTTCCAGGCTTCAGTGGAACAGGGGGGAACTAATGTCTGAGTAGTTGTGTGCTAAGAATGGGCATGCTGTACCAGCTCTGACCACTGGGAGCAGTCAAACCCAACAGACCTGTGTTTTCAAACCTACACCCACTGCGTTCACACCAGACAAAACCCCCTCCACAGACATTACACTCTCACTGTACACACTGCTCCAGATTTATACTGAATTTTAATCACACAGCTGTCAGTAATCTGACAGTTAATGTTTCTCAGTTTACCATGTGATAAAATGAAGGTTAACCCTTTAATGTTCATTAGCTCTGCAGCACACTCACCATGGCCAGTCCAGAAGTGATCATACTGCCCCCCGATCCTCCGATAACTACTTTGTGTTTATCAGTTTTGGAGTAAAGAACGAGTGGAGCCATGGAGGAGGGCGGCTGCTCACCTACACACACACACGCACGCACACACACACGCACACACACACGCACGCACGCACACACGCACACGCACACACGCACGCACGCACGCACGCACGCACACACACACACGCACACACACACACACACGCACACACACACACACACACATACACGCACACACACACATACACGCACACACACACAGGAGAGGTATTTAACACAGAAACATAGTGAACAACTGGTTTAGTTTAAAGAACCTGGGCTCCCCCTACAGTTGAAAAATGTAAATCACTTTTACAGCACTGTCCTGAAATCAAGGAGGATGGGGAGGGAGGACTATGTTTGGTTTTCCACGCTCCTTTAACTGCTACATAGTGCAGTTTCTACAGTTCTGAGGCTGGAGGAGCAAAGAGAGAGAAGAAGAATCACCATTTATTGATTCCCTTGGGGAAATTGCTCCTCAGCATTTGACCCAGCATCTGAACACACACACACACACACTAGTGAATACTTCTTCACACACACTAGGGGCAGTGAACACACACACACACACACACACACACACACACACATTAGAGAATACTCCTTCACACACACTAGTGAATACTTCTTCACACACACTAGGGGCAGTGAACACACAAACACACACTAGTGAATACTCCTTCACACACACTAGGGGCAGTGAACATACAAACACACACTAGTGAATACTCCTTCACACACACTAGGGGCAGTGAACACACAAACACACACTAGTGAATACTCCTTCACACACACTAGGGGCAGTGAACACACAAACACACACTAGTGAATACTCCTTCACACACACTAGGGGCAGTGAACATACAAACACACACTAGTGAATACTCCTTCACACACACTAGGGGCAGTGAACACACAAACACACACTAGTGAATACTCCTTCACACACACTAGGGGCAGTGAACACACAAACACACACTAGTGAATACTCCTTCACACACACTAGGGGCAGTGAACACACAAACACACACTAGTGAATACTCCTTCACACACACTAGGGGCAGTGAACACACAAACACACACTAGTGACTACTCCTTCACACACACTAGGGGCAGTGAACACACAAACACACACTAGTGAATACTCCTTCACACACACTAGTGAATACTCCTTCACACACACTAGGGGCAGTGAACACACAAACACACACTAGTGAATACTCCTTCACACACACTAGGGGCAGTGAACACACAAACACACACTAGTGAATACTCCTTCACACACACTAGGGGCAGTGAACATACAAACACACACTAGTGAATACTCCTTCACACACACTAGGGGCAGTGAACACACAAACACACACTAGTGAATACTCCTTCACACACACTAGGGGCAGTGAACACACAAACACACACTAGTGAATACTCCTTCACACACACTAGGGGCAGTGAACACACAAACACACACTAGTGAATACTCCTTCACACACACTAGGGGCAGTGAACATACAAACACACACTAGTGAATACTCCTTCACACACACTAGGGGCAGTGAACACACAAACACACACTAGTGAATACTCCTTCACACACACTAGGGGCAGTGAACACACAAACACACACTAGTGAATACTCCTTCACACACACTAGGGGCAGTGAACACACAAACACACACTAGTGAATACTCCTTCACACACACTAGGGGCAGTGAACACACAAACACACACTAGTGAATACTCCTTCACACACACTAGGGGCAGTGAACACACAAACACACACTAGTGACTACTCCTTCACACACACTAGGGGCAGTGAACACACAAACACACACTAGTGAATACTCCTTCACACACACTAGGGGCAGTGAACATACAAACACACACTAGTGAATACTCCTTCACACACACTAGGGGCAGTGAACACACAAACACACACTAGTGAATACTCCTTCACACACACTAGGGGCAGTGAACACACAAACACACACTAGTGAATACTCCTTCACACACACTAGGGGCAGTGAACATACAAACACACACTAGTGAATACTCCTTCACACACACTAGGGGCAGTGAACACACAAACACACACTAGTGAATACTCCTTCACACACACTAGGGGCAGTGAACACACAAACACACACTAGTGAATACTCCTTCACACACACTAGGGGCAGTGAACACACAAACACACACTAGTGAATACTCCTTCACACACACTAGGGGCAGTGAACACACAAACACACACTAGTGACTACTCCTTCACACACACTAGGGGCAGTGAACACACAAACACACACTAGTGAATACTCCTTCACACACACTAGGGGCAGTGAACACACAAACACACACTAGTGAATACTCCTTCACACACACTAGGGGCAGTGAACACACAAACACACACTAGTGAATACTCCTTCACACACACTAGGGGCAGTGAACACACAAACACACACTAGTGAATACTCCTTCACACACACTAGGGGCAGTGAACACACAAACACACACTAGTGAATACTCCTTCACACACACTAGGGGCAGTGAACACACAAACACACACTAGTGACTACTCCTTCACACACACTAGGGGCAGTGAACACACAAACACACACTAGTGACTACTCCTTCACACACTAGGGGCAGTGAACACACAAACACACACTAGTGAATACTCCTTCACACACACTAGGGGCAGTGAACATACAAACACACACTAGTGAATATTCCTTCACACACACTAGGGGCAGTGAACACACACACAGCTGGAGCAGGGGGCTGTGACCTCCTCGAAGCCCAGTGCTCGCTCCTCTAACCTCAAGGCCACGGCTGCCCCCAACAGAGGCTCTGTTCTCTCTGTTACAGCTCAGCGGAGTGTCACCATGATTTTAAGATGAAAATAATTTTTACTTTAATACTAAAGTTAGTTTAGATTTAAACCAGCTCTAAACCAATCCTTCAGAAATGTACCACCTTTATTACAAATATAATAAACAAATGTGCACTAAAAACTACTAAAATATGTGTGGAGTTAATTTCACACACAAACTCTGGAGATTCTCTAGAGAAACTCTGGAGTGTTGGGTCTGGAGATGTCCCGGAGCGGTCGTTCACACATGTAGTGCACAGCAGGAGATTTTCTGTGTGAGGCAAGCTGTTGCAGTGGGAAATGAAAGGCGTGCTTTAGGTGTGGGGGCGGAGCCTGTGCAGCACGTGCAGGAGAAACTCTGGAACATTTCCCGATCCGTTCTCACATGCTCTGACTTCACTGGGAGTCTTTACCGGGGCGTGAGGAGGGTAAAGTCAGAAGCGAAGGTCACGTTCACACACACAGCTCCTCCAGGAAAACTCCGGAACATTTCTGGATTACTGCACATGTGTGAAAGGGGCTTTAGAGTGCTATTAGCACCTACTGTTGATATGATTTGAACAGGTGCTCACCTGGGTAAATGCGGTCAGCTTTTCCACAGAAGTCCGACAGCTCGTTGTTGAGGATGATGCCTGTTTTTTGGGAATACACTCTGGACCCGAACCTGTCGGAAAGACCGTAAACAAACATCAGTCACTGAACCTGCCATGATCTCCACAGCATCTCCAGATCACAAATACACACTGTGACTGTGAGTGCTGATGGAGCCATGGAAACGGATGCAGTGTAACCATGGAAACGCGTGTGTAATAAATATGGACATGAGTGTAGTAGTGAAGAGAATAAACGAGTGTTGTGTAACTGTTCCATTGGATGGAGAGTGTCCTCTCACATGTGGTTGATGGTGCTGGTGACGGACACCGCCATCCCATCCGCGTCCACAACAGAGACGTGAGTCGTGCCCTGAGTGTCCAAACCCCCCACAGTTACGTTGTAGAACTGAGCATCATGGGTAGTATTATCAGAGATCATCTTCCGAATGCGCTCCGAAAACTCCTCTTTGATTATAAACGATGCTTCCTGTTCAAAACACACACAGACTACATTTATAATAATAACAATATTAATAATAATAATAATAATAAACTCCAAACTGTGACTGTAGGTAAATCACAAATAAAATCCATTTCTATCCGCATTTAAATTATTATTCAATGCACAAATTCTTTTTTAAAGTGTTTTTTTGTGTAGTGTTTAACCGTAATTCTGAATGCAAACATTCTGAGCTCTTTTGTCATGTCACGGTGACTGTGTCTTTTTCACACTACTTCATTTCTAGGTTATTTTTTATTGAAAATGATACATTTATTAACACATATGTAACCCGAGGAGCTGTGTGAACCCAAGCACCCGCAGCATTTGTTTCAGGCTTTACTTGGTATTTGTCCCGTTAGCCCCCTAGTGGAACTCTGGGTAATGTCCAAGTGAGCGCCTGTGTGATCAGAGCCGCTAATGTTCCGGAGCATCCTGCTGTATCTTCGCCACACGCTGCACAGGGATCACTTCCATCTGCGAGAACACATCTGACACCCTTTTTTATTTCAGTAAACATTGGTTTTTTCTTTCTAGAAAGTGTCCTGATGTCTGAAGCTTGTCAGAATTTGTTTTTATAGAGGTCTATGTGGCTTGTCCAGTCAGGCGTATGTAAGTGTCCTGTAGCTTTTCCCATTTCCATTAATTATAAACACCAGGATGGGTAAAGACTCAGTTGCTCTGAGGATGAATGAGGGAGTGTGTCTGATAGAGGAAGTGTGTGTGTTTGTGGCCCATTTCCTTTAAGAGTTTAAGCCCCAGGGCAAAACCCACTTGGCATTTCCTGCTCCACACACACAGTCCGTGTTTGTTTTGCTTGTAAACAAATGAGGTCACATGACTTGTTTTTTAGGACTCACCTTGTCTGAGCTGAACCTGGGGTCTCGTATAATCCTCTTAATCCCATTAGCGAACTTACAGGCCTCTACGTAGCGGTGATACGTCAGCACTCGCTGCTCTTCTGTACTGAGAGACTCTGGATTTAAACCATAACCTGCACAAGACCAGAGAACATTTAGCAGCCAAGAGCAAATAAACTCTCAGATTTACACCGTCCAGACACAACATAATGCCTCAGTGTCACTGCTGCACTGAGAACAGTCCACTGACCAAAAACATCCAGCCGACAGCGTCCTGTGTCACTGATGAAGGACTAGAGGACGAGCGACACACACTGTGCAGCGACAGATGAGCTACTGTCTCTGACTCTACATCTACAAGGTGGACCAACGAGGGAGGAGTGTCTCACAGACTGGACAGAGAGTGGACACAGGGTTTAAAAACTCCAGCAGCACTGCTGTGTCTGATCCACTCTACACCAGCACAACACACACTAACACACCACCACAGTGAGGGGACAGTGGAGCTGAGAGTGGGGACAGTGAGGGGACAGTGGAGCTGAGAGTGTGGACAGTGAGGGGACAGTGGATCTGAGAGAGGAGACAGTAAGGGGACAGTGGAGCTGAGAGAGGGGACAGTGGAGATGAGAGAGGAGACAGTGAGGGGACAGTGGAGCTGAGAGAGGGGACAGTGGAGATGAGAGAGGGGACAGTGGAGATGAGAGAGGGGACAGTGGAGATGAGAGAGGGGACAGTGAGGGGACAGTGGAGCTGAGAGTGGGGACAGTGGAGATGAGAGAGAGGACAGTGAGGGGACAGTGGAGCTGAGAGTGGGGACAGTGAGGGGACAGTGTAGCTGAGAGTGGGGACAGTGAGGGGACAGTGGAGTTGAGAGTGGGGCAGTGAGGGGACAGTGGAGCTGAGAGAGGGGACAGTGAGGGGACAGTGGAGCTGAGAGAGGGGACAGTGAGGGGACAGTGGAGCTGAGAGTGGGGACAGTGAGGAGACAGTGGAGCTGAGAGAGGGGACAGTGAGGAGACAGTGGAGCTGAGAGTGGGGACAGTGAGGAGACAGTGGAGCTGAGAGAGGGGACAGTGGGGGGACAGTGGAGCTGAGAGAGGGGACAGTGGAGCTGAGAGTGGGGACAGTGGAGCTGAGAGAGGGGACAGTGAGAAGACAGTGGAGCTGAGAGTGGGGACAGTGAGGGGACAGTGGAGTTGAGAGTGGGGACAGTGGAGCTGAGAGAGGGGACAGTGAGGAGACAGTGGAGCTGAGAGTGGGGACAGTGAGGAGACAGTGGAGCTGAGAGAGGGGACAGTGAGGGGACAGTGGAGCTGAGAGTGGGGACAGTGAGGAGACAGTGGAGCTGAGAGTGGGGACAGTGAGGAGACAGTGGAGCTGAGAGTGGGGACAGTGAGGAGACAGTGGAGCTGAGAGAGGGGACAGTGGGGGGACAGTGGAGCTGAGAGAGGGGACAGTGAGAAGACAGTGGAGCTGAGGAGTAACTTTTACAGGAATTGTACCTCACCTTTCATGATGTTGAGAATGAAGGAGAGTATTGCACCCCCTGCAGGTGGAGGAGGGAAGTACATGGTGTAATCCCCCAGAGGAGCCGTCCAGGCCTCAGACTCTATCACTTCAAACGAGCTCAGATCCTCCAGAGTCAGAGCTCCACCTTAAACACAGAAGCACACAGTGGTTTTCTACATGGATTCCTCTTCATGCTACAAAACAGCTGTTATAGTGACACCTACAGGACGGGGTACACCTGTTTACCCATGGCTGTCCTTATGTGGGGGGCCCAGCCTGTGGAGAATAAACCAGTTCATTCAGAGACAGTGAAGCGGTTTGATTCTTCCTTCATCGCAGTTAATCACACTATCCTTTCTTAAGACTGAAGTTTTTAATAATGGATATTCATTCATTCATTGTCTGTGACCATTGTCCAGTTCAGGGCGGCGGTGGGTCCGGAGTCTACAAGGCAGGAACGCACCCTGGAGGGGGCGCCAGTCCTTCACAGAGCGACACTCATTCACTCACGGAGGAAACCCGAGCACCTGGAGGAAACCCACGCAGACACAGGGAGAACACACCACACTCCTCACAGACAGTCACCCGGAGGAAACCCACACAGACACAGAGAGAACACACCACACTCCTCACAGACAGTCACCTGGAGGAGCCCCACGCAGACACAGAGAGAACACACCACACTCCTCACAGACAGTCACCCGGAGGAGACTCACGCAGACACAGAGAGAACACACCACACTCCTCACAGACAGTCACCTGGAGGAGCCCCACGCAGACACAGAGAGAACACACCACACTCCTCACAGACAGTCACCCGGAGGAAACCCACACAGACACAGTGAGAACACACCACACTCCTCACAGACAGTCACCCAGAGGAAACCCACACAGACACAGGGAGAACACACCACACTCCTCACAGACAGTCACCCGGAGGAAACCCACACAGACACAGAGAGAACACACCACACTCCTCACAGACAGTCACCTGGAGGAGCCCCACGCAGACACAGAGAGAACACACCACACTCCTCACAGACAGTCACCCGGAGGAGACTCACGCAGACACAGAGAGAACACACCACACTCCTCACAGACAGTCACCTGGAGGAGCCCCACGCAGACACAGAGAGAACACACCACACTCCTCACAGACAGTCACCCGGAGGAAACCCACACAGACACAGTGAGAACACACCACACTCCTCACAGACAGTCACCCAGAGGAAACCCACACAGACACAGGGAGAACACACCACACTGCTCACAGACAGTCACCCGGAGGAGACCCACACAGACACAGGGAGAACACACCACACTCCTCACAGACAGTCACCCAGAGGAAACCCACACAGACACAGAGAGAACACACCACACTCCTCACAGACAGTCACCTGGAGGAGCCCCACGCAGACACAGAGAGAACACACCACACTCCTCACAGACAGTCACCCGGAGGAGACTCACGCAGACACAGAGAGAACACACCACACTCCTCACAGACAGTCACCTGGAGGAGCCCCACGCAGACACAGAGAGAACACACCACACTCCTCACAGACAGTCACCCGGAGGAAACCCACACAGACACAGGGAGAACACACCACACTCCTCACAGACAGTCACCCAGAGGAAACCCACACAGACACAGGGAGAACACACCACACTGCTCACAGACAGTCACCCGGAGGAGACCCACACAGACACAGGGAGAACACACCACACTCCTCACAGACAGTCACCCAGAGGAAACCCACACAGACACAGGGAGAACACACCACACTCCTCACAGACAGTCACCTGGAGGAGCCCCACGCAGACACAGAGAGAACACACCACACTCCTCACAGACAGTCACCCGGAGGAAACCCACACAGACACAGGGAGAACACACCACACTCCTCACAGACAGTCACCCAGAGGAAACCCACACAGACACAGGGAGAACACACCACACTCCTCACAGACAGTCACCCGGAGGAGACCCACGCAGACACAGGGAGAACACACCACACTCCTCACAGACAGTCACCCGGAGGAGACTCACGCAGACACAGAGAGAACACACCACACTCCTCACAGACAGTCACCCGGAGGAGACCCACACAGACACAGGGAGAACACACCACACTCCTCACAGACAGTCACCCGGAGGAAACCCACACAGACACAGAGAGAACACACCACACTCCTCACAGACAGTCACCCGGAGGAGACCCACGCAGACACAGGGAGAACACACCACACTCCACACAGACAGTCACCCGGAGCGGGACTCAAACCCACAACCTCTAGGACCCAGAAGCTGTGACAGAGACACTACCTGCTGCTCCACTGTGCTGCCCCAAGATAAACACAGTGGGATTATATTTATATCAGTGGTGTCTATTACAGAAATAATAGTGCTTCCTCATGCTTCTGAGAGGGAGATAAATGGGTAATTTGTTTTTCAGGAAGAGATTTAGTGTTGGAGTGTGTTTGAGAGAGAGAGAGAGAGAGAGAGAGAGAGAGAAAGAGAACTGGAGGGATAAGAATAAGAGTGAGAGATGATATGTAATAAAATCTTTTCTACAGCGGCTGTTTACTTCAGTAAATAAACCACAAACACATCAGTGTTCTCTGTAAAACGTGAGGACGTTAATTAATGAATTCTGATACTGACAGCACTAATGAACTCTTCTAAAGTCCTGTTGGCTACATGATGGTGATGAGTGACGTACTGCTCCACAGCGATGGACACAAACTCCACAAACACACTTTACACACAACACAAGCCTGAGGTGTGTCCCAGAGTCAACACAGAGAGCGTCTGTGACACACTCCCACAGTCCACACACCGCCAGTGAGGGACAGAGAGGTTCTGCTGCGTCACCTGCGTCCTGGACGTCCGAGACCAGCTCCCTCCCCGTGGCTCCGGTGTAAAACTCATCTGCTCCGTTCTTCGAGATTCTTTCCAGGGTTTGGGCGAGTTTCTCAAACTTCACAGTGTCTCCTTCCTTCAGCAGTTTCCCGTCTTTATCCTCAAACAGCTCACTGAGAGAGAGAGAGAGAGAGAGAGAGAGGGAGACAGAGAGAGAGACAGACAGAGAGAGAGAGAGAGCGAGAGAGGGAGACAGAGAGAGAGAGAGAGACAGAGAGAGAGAGAGAGAGAGAGGGAGACAGAGAGAGAGAGAGAGAGGGAGACAGAGAGAGAGAGAGCGAGAGAGGGAGACAGAGAGAGAGAGAGAGACAGAGAGAGAGAGAAAGAGAAATCAACATCTGCTCCAGGAGAACACCCTGTGTAACCACACCTCTGTAATTCATCCTGGAGGGGGCGCCAGTCCTTCACAGGGCGACACACACTCACACACTCACAGCTACAGACGCGGTCTGTGTGTAACAGCCTTTCGCCGGATCTTTGCACCCAACATTCCCCTGATATTTTCCTGAATTATAAAGTCATTAAACTGTGGTAAAGTCACACTGTAAATATGTGTCTCATGTTTAATAACTTAGTCTCTATAAAAAACCTAATACTAACTCTGTGCTTAGTTCAGGATTTAAGTGAGAAGCAGGGAATTCTGCAGATTATAAAGTCATTATAAAGCTGTGTTTAGCTGCTTCTCCACAGGGGGGCACTCTTTACCCTCACAGTGCTTTATCACTGAAGGAGAGGCCCAAAGAATCAGAGCTGTATTTACTGAGGTGTTTACAATTAATATAAATTAATATACTTCAGTGTGTGTAGTAGCTCCGCTCTGCCCCCTACTGCTCCATTTATTATCTGTTTTACATCCAAGCCAATCAGAGCAGAGCTCATTTACATATGTCAGGCTTAAAGAAATGGCTGTTCTGTAAACTCTGTGAAGCTGAGAAGAGTTAAATGTGAAGCAAGAGTTTGTAGTTAATGTGAAATGAACCCCACTGCTAACACAACACTGTAAACCCAGAGGAACCCAGAGGAACCCAGGGGAACCCAGGGCAACACAGGGCAACACAGGGCAACACAGGGCAACACAGGGCAACACAGGGGAACACAGGGGAACACAGGGGAACACAGGGGAACACAGGGGAACCCAGAGGGGAAAAGCAGGGTATGAGCCCTTTAACACGGACACTGCACTCACAAAAGTGGGGAGGTCTGTCTGAGGAAAGAAAGGACGCGAGAGAGAACGGGGGGCATTTTGAATCCCTCTCGCGCCAAGTCAATGGTGGGCTGAAAAAGACGAGACCACCGCAGGCGACCGTAAAGTCTGTGAGCACGCTCATAACCTCGTATCTCCCCAGGGACACCAACCCACTGTACACCTACAGAGAGAGAGGGGGGGGGGAGGGAGAGCGAGCGAGACAGGGAGAGAGAGGGGGGGGAGAGAGAGGGAGACAAAGAAAGAGAAAGAGAGAGGGAGAGTTAGTTAAAGTTTCTGATAAAGTGGCCAGTGAGTGTCAGTAGAGGGGGGTGTTTCTGATAAAGTGGCCAGTGAGTGTCAGTAGAGGGGGGTGTTTCTGATAAAGTGGCCAGTTATTGTCAGTAGAGGGGGGTGTTTCTGATAAAGTGTCCAGTGAGTGTCAGTAGAGGGGGGTGTTTCTGATAAAGTGGCCAGTGAGTGTCAGTAGAGGGGGGGTGTTTCTGATAAAGTGGCCAGTGAGTGTCAGTAGAGGGGGGTGTTTCTGATAAAGTGGCCAGTGAGTGTCAGTAGAGGGGGGTGTTTCTGATAAAGTGGCCAGTTATTGTCAGTAGAGGGGGGTGTTTCTGATAAAGTGTCCAGTGAGTGTCAGTAGAGGGGGGTGTTTCTGATAAAGTGGCCAGTGAGTGTCAGTAGAGGGGTGGTGTTTCTGATAAAGTGGCCAGTGAGTGTCAGTAGAGGGGGGGGTGTTTCTGATAAAGTGGCCAGTGAGTGTCAGTAGAGGGGGGGGTGTTTCTGATAAAGTGGCCAGTGAGTGTCAGTAGAGTGGGGTGTTTCTGATAAAGTGGCCAGTGAGTATCAGTAGAAGGGGGGTGTTTCTGATAAAGTGGCCAGTGAGTGTCAGTAGAGGGGGGTGTTTCTGATAAAGTGGCCAGTGAGTGTCAGTAGAGGGGGGTGTTTCTGATAAAGTGGCCAGTGAGTGTCAGTAGAGGGGGGGGGGGGTGTTTCTGATAAAGTGGCCAGTGAGTGTCAGTAGAGGGGGGGTGTTTCTGATAAAGTGGCCTGTGAGTATCAGTAGAGGGGGGGTGTTTCTGATAAAGTGGCCAGTGAGTGTCAGTAGAAGGGGGGTGTTTCTGATAAAGTGGCCAGTGAGTGTCAGTAGAAGGGGGTGTTTCTGATAAAGTGGCCAGTGAGTATCAGTAGAAGGGGGGTGTTTCTGATAAAGTGGCCAGTGAGTGTCAGTAGAGGGGGGTGTTTCTGATAAAGTGGCCAGTGAGTGTCAGTAGAGGGGGGTGTTTCTGATAAAGTGGCCAGTTATTGTCAGTAGAAGGGGGGTGTTTCTGATAAAGTGGCCAGTTATTGTCAGTAGAGGGGGGTGTTTCTGATAAAGTGTCCAGTGAGTGTCAGTAGAGGGGGGTGTTTCTGATAAAGTGGCCAGTGAGTGTCAGTAGAGGGGTGGTGTTTCTGATAAAGTGGCCAGTGAGTATCAGTAGAAGGGGGGTGTTTCTGATAAAGTGTCCAGTGAGTGTCAGTAGAGGGGGGTGTTTCTGATAAAGTGGCCAGTGAGTGTCAGTAGAGGGGGGTGTTTCTGATAAAGTGGCCAGTTATTGTCAGTAGAAGGGGGGTGTTTCTGATAAAGTGGCCAGTTATTGTCAGTAGAGGGGGGTGTTTCTGATAAAGTGTCCAGTGAGTGTCAGTAGAGGGGGGTGTTTCTGATAAAGTGGCCAGTGAGTGTCAGTAGAGGGGTGGTGTTTCTGATAAAGTGGCCAGTGAGTATCAGTAGAAGGGGGGTGTTTCTGATAAAGTGGCCAGTGAGTGTCAGTAGAGGGGGGTGTTTCTGATAAAGTGGCCAGTGAGTGTCAGTAGAGAGGGGTGTTTCTGATAAAGTGGCCAGTGAGTGTCAGTAGAGGGTGGTGTTTCTGATAAAGTGGCCAGTGAGTGTCAGTAGAGGGGGGTGTTTCTGATAAAGTGGCCAGTGAGTATCAGTAGAGGGGGGTGTTTCTGATAAAGTGGCCAGTGAGTGTCAGTAGAGGGGGGTGTTTCTGATAAAGTGGCCAGTGTGTGTCAGTAGAGGGGGGTGTTTCTGATAAAGTGGCCAGTGAGTGTCAGTAGAGGGGGGTGTTTCTGATAAAGTGGCCAGTGAGTGTCAGTAGAGGGGGGGGGGTGTTTCTGATAAAGTGGCCAGTGAGTGTCAGTGGAGGGGGGGTGTTTCTGATAAAGTGGCCAGTGAGTGTCAGTAGAGGGGGGGTGTTTCTGATAAAGTGGCCAGTGAGTGTCAGTAGAGGGGGGTGTTTCTGATAAAGTGGCCAGTGAGTGTCAGTAGAGGGGGGGTGTTTCTGATAAAATGGCCAGTGAGTGTCAGTGGAGGGGGGGTGTTTCTGATAAAGTGGCCAGTGAGTGTCAGTAGAGGGGGGGTGTTTCTGATAAAGTGGCCAGTGAGTGTCAGTAGAGGGGGGTGTTTCTGATAAAGTGGCCAGTGAGTGTCAGTAGAGGGGGGTGTTTCTGATAAAGTGGCCAGTGTGTGTCAGTAGAGGGGGGGGGGTGTTTCTGATAAAGTGGCCAGTGAGTGTCAGTAGAGGGGGGTGTTTCTGATAAAGTGGCCAGTGAGTGTCAGTAGAGGGGGGGGGGTGTTTCTGATAAAGTGGCCAGTGAGTGTCAGTAGAGGGGGGGGTGTTTCTGATAAAGTGGCCAGTGAGTGTCAGTAGAAGGGGGGTGTTTCTGATAAAGTGTCCGGGGGTCTACCTGTGTTTAGCTGGGGGTTAGTGGAGCACTCCGAGAGCAGGTTTGGTTTCACGTTGCGTGGAGCGGTCTCTCTGGCGTTGATTATTTTGACTTTACCTGGAAAAGGTGTGTGGACGCCAGAAATGATGAATAAAACAGCAGTAATCATTTGAAATTATTACTCAGCATAATCCAAGTGTCCCAAATAATAATAATATTAAAACCCTTCTTACCGTTCCTCTCCATTATAGTGAATATAACCCCTCCCCCGATGCCCATGCTCTGGGGGTTTATTACTGATGTACAGATGAGGGCTGCAATAGCGCCATCTACCGCCGAGCCCCCCTCCTTCAGGACATCTCTGATTTAAAAAAAACATTGAGAAGGTGAGAGGGGGACCGCAGGGCTTTATTTCTGGGCACAGTGCCTTTAAAGGAATGTTATGAGGAGCCTGGAATATAATGAGCATTAACTCACATAAACACACACGTCTGAAGGGCTTTTATTATGAAAAACCCATCCTACATCTCACTGCTTTGAAATGAAAGCGTTTGGTGAAGAATGTAAACTTTTAACGTTCATAAAATGTCTCTCAGTCCTGAGTTCACAGAGACGCTAAACACACAAATCAGATTTGTGATGATCTGTGATGTCACAAAACATAATTTACATTAATCCATCATTACTTTTTGGTGGGGAGCGCCTTGCTGCACTGGTTTTTAACTCGCTTTCCCTCCAACAAAAATTCACCAACCAATCATCTGTGTCTCTAGAGTCTGCATAGCAACCACTGGCCAATCAGATTAATTCGATTTAAAATAACCCCGCCCTTTGGTGAAACTCTCTGTGCTGCAGCAGTATGAGTCTGATATATAACAATGAACAAGTTTCCTGTGATTTCTCTGTAAGCCTTTGTTAGGCCTTAGTTCCTCACGAAGGAAAATGTCTGAACTATGGCCTGATCTCTGAGGTTGTTTCTGTCTGTTTCCACAAACAAAAATAGCAGGAAATTATGAATCTGTAATGAGATGTGGCTTGTACTTTAAAGTCCAAACATCATAAAACCACTCAACGCGTCAGAAGCCAGCACATAACGCAAGAAAACTACAGGCTAAAAGCCCTTTAACCAATCCATTGCATGTCCCCTAACGCCTATTAGCCGCATGTCTCTAAATAACTGGAAGTGTCTGTATCAACCCCACCCTGATCCCATTAGCTGTGGCTTTTTGTGGCCTCTGGTGATCTCTCTGGTTCTGTGGAAGTGACTGGGCTTCTTTCTCAGAGCAGGGCTGGTTTTCTGCAGGATTTCTGCCCGTTTTCTCTTTAATTCTCCGGACGCTGGGAGATTGGAGAACGGTGTCAAGCCAATTACGCTGCAGACACCTGAGTTAATTTAGCTGGAGTCCCGCCTGCTGTTTCGCCCCCTCTGCCTCATCTTTATCGTCTCCTGTGACCGACCCGTTACCTGTGGCTGGGACACGGGATTAGAACAGACCTACATACTCCCTCCAACAACAACAGAGCCACACGGGCCACGCGCCACAGCTCTGTGAAAGCAGAACATAAAATCACATACAGCAGGGATGGGGAAGCAGAGCGTTCTGAACCAGACAGAGCTGAACCTCACAGAACAATAGGAAGTTGCTGAAAGTCACTGAAATGGCTGCACACTTGTTGTAGAATGACTCCCGCCATTTTATTTATGTTTATAAACTGGATAAGGACATATTTAACCCTTAGGATGATGTTCTCTGTTCGTCCTCTTCACTAAAATACAACACAGTGGATGAATGTCTAAAGGATAATAGTTTTTTGGACCAAAATGGACATTTATTCATATTTTAAGCTCAAAATAGACGTTAAAACCAGATTAAAACTTCCTCAGATTCACTAAGTGCCTCAGAGCACACTCGGACATATATTAACATTGTTTTTTTACCCTCCCGGACAATCATTTACTATTAAAAAGGCTGGAATTACACTTTATAAACTAGTAATATGTTGGTAAATGCACTAAATGAAATGCGCGTTTAATTTTTTTTATTGTCGAGGCTCTGTGACACATTTATTGACGTTTCCTTTCAGGAAATAAAGATTATCATCGTTAACGTCATTGAAATGAAATGTTATCAGTGCGTTCTGAGTGAAAATAAAACTTTTAAAAAGGAAAAAAGTGGTCAAACAGTAAAAACGTATCAATATTCAATTTGTCTTTAAAAGGTTTAGCCTTGTTTTTTAAACAAATCACGAAAAATTACGATTTCATTTCGCATTTTTGGAATTCTTCGTTCCACCTTAAATATATCAGTAGTTTTATTGCTGCGTCCGAGGTGACTCAATGGAAAAGGTGAACCATTTAAGGTGGAACGGAGAATTCCTAAAAACAATCCAGTTTAAAGCCTCGTAAAGTAAATCCAAATGCTATTTTTTTCAGAATCAATTTAAGGTGGAATGGAAATTTTGAATACTCCA